>NC_083767.1:54465463-54547963 GCF_963514075.1 Conger conger
CACACACTGCTCCTGTTCCTCTGCCTGTACTGTATCACTACCCCCGAGAACAGGCACACACGCACACACTGCCCCTGTTCCTCTGCCTGTACTGTACATACCACTACCCCTGAGAACAGGCACACACACATACGCTTACGCATACACACACACACACACACACACACACACACACACACACACACACGCATGCAGCTCCTGTTCCACTCACACACTCACACACTCACACACTCACACACTCACACACTCACACACTCGCACACGCGCAGCTCCTGTTCCTCGCACTCACACACACACAGCTCCTGTTCCTCGCACTCACACACTCACACACACACACGCACACAGCTCCTGTTCCTCACACACGCACGCACACTTTTCTCAATAACAGCTGGATCCATACAAGCAGAGAGCCTGGGGTCGATTCCCATTGTTGCACGTCCTCCTCTAATTCTGACTCCCGCAGGGAAATCTATTCCAGGGCCTTTCATGCGGGAGTTTTCTCAGAGACGAGTGAAAGGGTGCAGGAAATGTCACCAGCCATCGATTTCCCTCCGTCGTGCCCGAGGGGGCGGGAGAGGGGGACGCGAGCCGATATCCGGGAGTGTTTACACGGGCCCGGGGGCCCCCGGGGGCCCGGCTGCCACGTCGAGCGCGCGGCGTTTATCAGAGACAGGGCCAGGAGCGCGGCGGTGCCTGAGAGAGGCAGCCGCTCGCTGCGTTAGAGCGGAGCGGAGCGGAGCTGGAGGGCTCTCAACCGGCTCTGAGAGAGAGGGTGCCGCGGCACTGCCTACCCACAACACCCTTCTGCCCCCTGGCCACCGGGGGCAGCGCGACCCTCTCGCGGCGTGTGAACGTCCCGACCTCCGCATTTACACGCCCGGGAAACCCAGATCCGGAATCTTCTCTCCTCACGCTGGGAATCCGAACACCTCAAGAACACTACAAAGGTCTCTTACGTGGAGGGGGTCCCTCCCACTGATGTGCCCCAAAACCGGGAGTCTAGCCACAATCGTGCCAGCCCAGCCAACACAAAATGTCCTCGCAATACTAGTGGAATCAGAGCTGTGTTATAGCATTGCTCAACACGGCGGGGACATTGTGAGAATGATTTGTGGCACCTAGGAGCACAGCCTGCAGCAGAGACCCACCCGGGGTGACGTGCAAATAGCCAGGGCGAAAGAAAGTTCTGGAGAGCAGGGTATCGCCACCTTACTTCAAAGTAATGGAAGTTGTCAAGCAACGGGACGGTTCTGCAAATAGCACCGGTTACGCATTGGCATGGAGCAAGGGAGTCTGGGTAGCCGTAAATAAACTATCCTGACATCTCACTATTGTAACCAATCAACGGTTACATCTTATTTTAGTCATGCACATCAACTCTACGGCTTTGGCAACATTGTTCCATTACTTTCATGCCAGTAAAGCTCTTTGACGCAAATTGAACACTGCAAATAGGGAAAGAAAAAATTAAAGAAGAAAATAAAAGTTTTTTTTGACAAGACAAAAACTGAACCATCGAGAAGACACTTGAAGGGTTGAGTTTCTGAGATTGAGCCGAACGTGTCAGAAGGCAGTGTGACGGGAGAATCAGAGAAACAGCAGCGATCGGTCCCCGAGCAGGCTGTGCTAATGGCACCCATTCAGCGGAGAGAAAAGCCCCGCTCAAGCCTCCGCTGCTCAGCGGGCCCTGCACTGGGACAGGTAAATCACTGTTCAGATGCGCGCAATAAACAAGCCCGTCAGCTCTAAAACCAACAAATCAAGCTCATCTTCTCCAGCTGAGCAATACAGGCCAGTCAATAGCCGGTGACTCCCATTCAGCTTCAAGAGATACCGCTGACACACACAGACACACACAAGGTGCGGGAAGGCAAACAGGCACGCATGCTCGCTCGCTCGTGCGCGCACGCACACACACACACACACACACACACCACATACACACACACACACATATACACACATATATACACACATATACACACACATATACACACACATATACACACACATATACACACACATATACACACACACACACACACACACACATACACACACACATACACACACATACACACACATACACACACATACACACACATATACACACATATACACACACATATACACACACATATACACACACATATACACACATATACACACACACACACACACACACACACACACACACACACACACACACACACACACATACACATACACCACAAATCACACATACACCACAAATCACACATACACCACAAATCACACATACACCACAAATCACACATACAGACTGCAGGAAAAATATGGACCAAGTGTCTGTGACATCGCCCATTTCCTTTCACAGGCTGTGAAAAGGGTTTTTGACACTGTGGAATCTTGGCTGCTTGACTCTCTCACACACACTCCTCTCCCCGAAAGTGCACTTTTACCACACACTCCAACTCCCGCTGCAGGAACAACAGCGGTCTGTCCACCAGGTGTCAATAACACAAGGACTCGCAGCACTGAACTGCCCGTCAGCGTTTGTTCATTACAGAACACTGCTGACCCACTTTTGGGACGCGATCGGTCAAAACCGGAGCCAGCTATCTAATCGGCCCCTGGCTGGCACTCGACCAGGCGAGGATGTGCAAGGGTGACACTGAGAGATAAGGAGAGACAGAGAACTGCTGAGGGAGATCTGGACCGACCTGTGCTGCAATGCTGGTCACAGGGCAAAGGGCCTGGTGCGCAGCCAAAGGACTCAGTGGAGCAACAAGCAACCCTGTCAAAAGGTTCCCGCTGACTTTGAGTGGGGCGTAGGCTAGTGGCTAGTGTATATGTCTGGGATCCGGAAGGTTGGTGGTTCAAGCCCCGGTGTAGCCACATTAAGATCCGCGCAGCCCTTGAGCAAGGCCCTTAACTCAATATTGCTCCAGGGGGGAATCTCCCCTGCTCAGTCCAATCAACAGTAAGTTGCTTTGGATAAAAGTGTCAGCTAAATAACAAATTATTAGTGTGTACAGCACTGAGCTGTGTGTGCTCCAGATTTCTTTATTGCAGCCCAGTCCCTGTGAAACTGTCCGGGGAAGGAGTCCTGTACTATATTTCCACTGCCGACCTCACATAAAAGCTGGACCTCCCACAAACCTTGCAGGTGCAAAACACAAGCAAGCAGCACAATCCCCAATGGCCTTCCAGAGGAAGTGACATTCATTTAAAAAAAAAAGTGGCCAGGAAAGATTAGAACCAGGCCGGAGTGTCTGGCCTTGGATTGACATATCCTGTAACAAACACCTCACACACCTGAAACAGGTGTCACTGCATCAGTCAGTGCCAAGGGCGCAGATTCCATGCTCATTCATTTACTTCATTTATTCACTTGAGCATATGACTGAGGAACATGAAGAAGTAAACCACCGTAACACAGAGAACTCACAGGAAGATCCAAAACCATCAAGTGGAAAACACATTCAGCTCCTCAGCGTTCCACTGTACAGCCAATAACACTGCATGAGCTCAATTCTTGATAGTCTTTTGAATGTCCTCTTATGCAAGCGCACAGCACGCATCAAAATGTCTCCATTGGCAACACAAATATTAGCCTACAGCATACAAAAACAAAACAAACCAAAAAAATAATAGTTGTGTGTAGGTTGACACAAAGGCCATTATCGGCAGGGCATGCTGGTCATGTGACCGGCACGCTGGTCATGTGACCGGTCCTCAGATGTGAGTGGCTGGATGCTGCCTCACTGACACTGGGGTCTTTGTACCCCCGTCACATGACCCGGTGGGGCTCCAGCGCGCTGCGCCGGGTCAGCCGGGCACGGACGGCAGGGAGGTCATGTGGGGCGCTGTCATTACCTCACATTAGATTACGCCATTTAGCAGACGCTCTCATCCAGAGCGACTCACACGGTGTTAGCATTTTTTACATAGCATCCATTTATAAACACGGGCCCACAGTATACTGTGGCAATGCATGTCGTGTACCTCGCTCAAGGGCACAAAGGCAGTGTCCTACCTGGGAATCCAGGCCATGGCATACGAGGCCAGTTCCTTAACCATTACCACACTGCTGCCCACTACGCCGCTCTGTCCTCCTTCCAGAACCTTCCGCTCCACGAGCGGGGAGCAGTTTCCCTCCGCCCTAACCCAAACGCAACAGCACCCTAATCCCAACCCGCCAACCCAGTCGCGTGACAAGTTGAAGGAGGACCGAGTTTTCCACTTTAAAATAAACAGAGCACCCGAGCACATCCCAAACATTTAGCATAACCAGTAAATCAGCTAAACTAGAAAATACAAATTAAAGGAAAATGCAAACTACCCCCATGGCTTTTGCCAGCGCACCCTTTGGCACAATATGAGAGGCTGCGGAACTGTCCTGAGGGCCGTCCCATTTGGAGAGCGTTTTTTGTTAACGCTCAACAGGTGAGATCCACCCACCATTGAGAGACCAACGGAAGCCAGTCGTCATTATCCTGCTAATGAAGGCAAGAGCAACCGCCACAGAGAAGGGACACACCCCAGAGTGGCCCTCTACCTGAGAGCAAGGCACCGGTGAGACTAGTCCACCTGCCTCAACGGTGCATGATGCAAAGTTTCAGCTGTCTATCAAACCACAGCAGCTACATAACCCCATACACTGCCTGTCTGACCCACTTTAGGCTGGTGTGCAAACTAATGCATGCATACACGTGCACACACACACACGCACGCACGCAGGCACGCACGCACGCACATACGCATTAAAAAAAGGAACCTCCCAGCTAGATTGTGCTTTAATATTGATCTCCTTATTCATCCAAAGCACCCGATTCAACAATTGCGATCATCTGCTCAGGCCTCAGGGGGAATAACCGAAACTATTAGCACTGAAGTGATTCACTGGAGTGACTGATGTGGGGAAACGTGGGGGGAAATAAAAATAAATAAATTGCTCCAATTAACATTTATTGTCCGGATACAGAGATTTCTGCAGCGGAGGAGGAAGTGCAGATGAAGACCCTGCAGGCCATATGCTCATGAAATGCACATCGCTGCCCCCACTATGACATCATGCTATAAATATTACATCACATTAACTTTTGTCAGTATTCATCCCTGCCTGCTCTTTTTGTCTTCTCTGCAATAGACATCTGGAGCACTTCCTTTATTAGTAAAAACCCGCAAAGACAGGTTAGAACCGGGTCCAACAAAATAAAAAGTGGACATTGACTGGACAAAGACAAAGCCCCTACTGGATGCTTCCATTTTTAGCCGCAAGGGTTCTGGTTAAGACGATGACCTATAGGCACCGTCACTTTAAGTTTCAGGGCTATTTTTATGCAGTACTTCAGCACTGCATGCAAAGCAGAAGGCAATAAGAACATGCTAACGCAGATGTTCGGGAAAATCATCAGACACAGCTCTGCCTGTGAACAATTTGTGGTGGCCACACGGCTACAGTTTTCTAATATTTGAAAACTTTACGTTTTCTGTTAATGACAGACCTCTTTTCCTTGAGCATTTTTTTCCGAAGAATCCTGGAAGTCATCCTCAAAGTTTGCATTCAACAAGGCAATTTGAATTTCAGCAAATGCCCAACCCCGTCCCAGAACTGTAACCGCAGAGTAGGAACTCAGTTAAGGATCACTTTATCAATAGGCCAAAGAGAAGCTTCCGTATTCGTTTGAAAAGGTCCCTTGTTTGACGTAAAATGTGAGTAAGTATAAGTGAGGCTCTACAGATTGATAGATACGTGTAATGAGAATGATACGTAATTGGCCTAGTCTAAGGGCTTCTTCATAGAAAAAGAAGCAATACTTTACTTCTCTCATACTGTATTCGTTCTAGTCAGAAAACCTGGCAAGCAAAGCACTTCAGAGACCTTTGTCCAGTTTCGACATCTAAATTAAAGAGGGGCACATTTTGGTACTGTCTTTCCGATAATCAAATTATTTGCATGCACACGTCACTAGTGGCATTCAAATTCAGGTTGCTGGGCGAGAGTGCGGAAGGCGCCTGTGTCTTATGTCATGTAGCCAAACGATAATGACAGGGGGGCCACTAACGTTAACCAGCTATTAAGCCAGTTATTTACGTTAAGTTCACTTCGCCAATATGATCTAAGTGCAAGCCTAAAGAGGCAGCAAGTCACTTTTTAACTGAGTAAGCTTAACTATTAACTGTTAACCAGGGTTAACCATGACAATAATATCAACAATAACATCCAGTCAACCCAGCACTGCAACACCTCAAATAAATGCAACTGTAACGCGATCCATATGGCAAGCTATACATTGATATTTTCCATGTTGGTAGTAAACTGAAATTATCTGACATTCCAATTGCGCGTTTAAATATAGATTAATATTATCGCTATGTTAAATGCTGCGAACAAGCGCCTGTGTAGTCAGCAAGCCAACAACATCTCATCCAGACAAAGAAATGACACGCAATGCCAACATAGCTTGCTAGAAGCAGACTGATCATCACGCCAAGGCAATTTCTAGCTAGCTACTATTAGCCAGCTAACGCTCTGTGTAGTTAAAATTAGCTGAATAGTGTAAGCCACTGTTAACATTACACTTTCGAAGAGAATGGCTTGAAAACAAAAAAACGTAAACGCTGTAGATAGGTCTAGCTAATTAGCTGAAGTAGCTAGCTAACATTCGCCAAGTACATGGCTGATGTTTTGAAGACTGTTCGTAGTGTTAGATACCAACTAACTACATAGGTAATGCTATGAGACAGCTTGGTAACGTGTTAGCAAGACAGAAAAATGACTCATTGTTCACTGGCTAGCAAACGTTAACTTGCTGCTAGCTGTGCTACTTTATCACAAGCTAATATAACTCATAGTGAAGCTTGCTATGTAACCAGACAACGGCTGTTGATTACCTAGGATGTGTTGTTTTGTCTGTCTATTTAACGTGCATAGGAACTTAGCTACCTAAATTTTTTAATTTATGAAACAATGGTTTATTGCCAGGGTTAGTTAAGTTAGCCGTTCTTTCTGACAGACAACTGTGCATATAACTAAATAGTGAGTTAAGACGCGTAACGTTAGCTACATAATGATGACGGCAGTGTTGATGTCCACTAGCCTATTCAACTGATATCCAGCTAACAGCAGCTAACGTTAAGTAATGTTAGCCTGCAATGCTGGTTCGGCTGGTCATGTAGCTTGTGCTAGCTACGCTAGAAATTATTTGTAGCAACTAGCTAGCAAGCAATTTAGAAACAGGGTAACAATGTATGACAAGCATATGACCAATTCTAGTTTACTAAAATATGAAAACTATAATAGATAAATATATATTTTAAAAGTACTTCAACTTAAATTACCTTAACGTGTGGCAGGAAAATATTGTCCTTTAAATGTGACGTAGAGCCAAAGAGCTGTTAGCGCTGAGGCGAGATCTTCGAGTCTCGGGGCTGTATCATCGCGCTCCTGCAAACTGACTTGACTTGACATGACTCCTTGATGCCGTAGCGCCGCGTGTGACGCCCCTCGCGTGAGCGCAGCACAACCAATCACCGTGCTTCAGTTGGGACAGGTGGCTCGCGGTTGAAGGTCGCCAAGAGAAAGGCCGGCCTGCGGCGGTAGTTGACTTTCTGGTATTTGTAGTTCTTTGTGTTTGCCTGGTAGTATACATTTAATATTGTTTTTTAAATCTTTTTCTAACCAATTAAACTATTGAAAACAGAGTTGGAGTATAAACTAGACAAATGGTGATCAGGGGAGACATTTTTGTCATAGTTTACCTATGTACTTTGCACTTGTTCTTGTGTTTAATTTGCACTTTGTTGTACGTCGCTCTGGATAAGAGCGTCTGCTAAATGCCATGTAATGTAATGTAATGTAATATGTAAGGAGTTTTCTATGGTACATGAGATAAATCTAAGTTTCATGGAAATATCATGATTATCAACATTTATGAGAATAATTATTATCAAGACCAACAACAATAATAATAATAATAATAATAATAATAATAATAATAATAATAATTGAAGCATGATACATATTACATCACATTACAGGCATTTAGCAGACGCTCTTATCCAGAGCGATGTGCAATGATGTGCCAATCGAACACAGGGACGAGTGCAATGAGGACTCTAGAGGAAAGTACGGTTCCAAGTCCTAGCATGACCACATAGATACAGTTTGAATCCTGGAAGAATACATCAACATAGTAACACAGGACTCCGTTGGCAAGGTTACACACACCCAGACAATTAGGCATCAGCCAAGCCAGAGGCACCCTGCCAATGTGCACGCCCATCATTGAGAAAGGAGGGTAACCAGCAGTTGCCAGTATTGTCACGCGAGGGGTGAAAGGTTTGTGATTTCATCAGATGGTTCAAGCTATTGGAACCCCCAACACACACACACACACACACACACCCCACGCCACCACCTCCAAATTTAGTTTGTTGCTGAAATACAAACCTGGAGACCCGAGCGTTTGGAGCCAGTTAGCACAGTGTGTACACATGTGTACTTTCTGCCAAACTGTTCACAAATTGAATGTCTACCCTGACAATGACCTGGACAAAGTCTAGGATTTCAGTGGTTGTAATCAATAAGGCACTTTGACGATAGAAAACACCCAATTTTTTTTCCTCTCTGAAATCATTACATTGGCTGCGCCTGACAAGTCAGCAAGCATGTGGAAAAACCGCACAGACACACGCACTCACACCTGTTCAGGGGACTTGAGACAGCCAACAGGTGGAGACCTGCAAGTAGATTCCATGTAAGCCCAATGAGGTCTGGGTGGTTGCCAGAACCCTTGTCATGGGGCCAAATCACCAGCTTTCCATTTACTCCCAAACTGAGGATTTCAATCCACATTACCTCTCTTTCCAGCGGGAAATGGTTTGTAATTGTCACTGTAAACAATTAATTTGCAGCATGTATTAAACCTGCTATTTTGGCATGTCCTCCCTTACAATGTATGCCTAAGAGAAGTGACGTATGAGATAAATACCACACATTTCCATTTGTGGTAGTTTTTCAGAAGTTATTCAGGTCTTTGGATGACTTGTTGATGACATGGTGAGGTATCCGGTTGTTGAAGTCACCATATTATCTCAGACATGCTTGTGTCTGCCATAACTGGAAGCTGGGCAGTATCTACATACAACATTATTGTCATATACCATTGTGCATTTGGGGGGAAAAATACTTTAAGGCGAATTAGACCACCTGTCGTACAGTGTAAGACAAATGCTCTATTTGAGTGTGTGTGTGTGTGTGTATGTGTGAATCATACCCCAAAAGCTTTTCTGTGGAGCAGAAAGGCACATCTTCCTTTAGGTGAGTGAGTCAACGGGCGAAAGCAGGAACACTAGGCTCCATCAATTCTATTTTCGGAAGGTTAAATTACAGAAAATAATTGTTTAAAAGGGCACTGCAGTGTGATCTGGGAACAAACAAGATGTCCCAAACTGAGATTGGGGTGACAATGACCAGTACCAGCAGTGGGAAGAAAGCCTCATTGTTGGGAAAAGAACAGACTGATCCAGAGGCCCAAAAACACAGACAAGAGGAGGGCTGTGAAATCCACAGGGGGCAACATAGATCATTGCAATTATGCAAGGACAGAAACTTTTAGTCCATTTCACAGAACTATTGACAACAAATTAGTTTCACTTGTTCCAGGGGGGAGAACACTTTGGCTCAAAACACAGCTGTGGCACCAGCACTCCGGCATTATTATATTCGCTGAGGTTGTGATAGCAATCTGAGATATCACAGAGCTCAAAGTCAAGCTAGAAACCAGTACAGAGACAAGGGCAAGCAATCAGCATGTGAATACTTTATTTATTTTTTTCATTTGTTTAAAATGTTTTCTGTTTTTTCCCATTTTAGTAGCCAATTGTACCCCCATCTATTCCGTGTGTTAGCTAGGGATACACCGCCTACACCACGTCCCTCAGCGGCCCAGATGGATCAGGTGATCCTGAGAACGACATGCCTTCTCCAAGCTTCATCGAGGCGCGACGATCCCTGCGGTGATCTCACTAACCCCCCCTTGCTGACTCCTCCCCCCACCCACGAGCCAATCATTACCAAACTCAGCTTCGGCAGGTCCTCGTTGTGCAACTGCAGTGAACTGATGGCTGCATCAAGGTCCATTACTTTAGCCGTGCGCCACCGCGGCTCCTCCAGCATGTAAATACTTTATACATGAATGTAAAGCAGGTAGCTGTGAGCCTGTATAATACCGTGAATGATAACGCCCCAGAAACAGGTTTTCAAGGAGCCGTACCAGCAGAGAGCAACTGAAACCAATTACTGAACTGAAACCAGTCTTACCAAACTCAGTCAGCAGTCATCCTTTTCACACTCATTATACTAAAATACGGATATACTGTAGATAAAGTATCATACTTTTAGTAGATGGGTATATTCATGACACAAGACTCCAAAGTGACATATGCACTGTATTGATTCATATTACAATTGAGCGTTTTAGCTTAAGTTTGACTTGGTTCAAGAAAAAGAGGATAGAATCAGGGAGTGTTCAGACCTGTTTGGATCATGAAACATGTGACACACACCTTATATAACAGCTGCTGCTTAAATCCTTCTACAGTGTAATGGACGTTTCACATAATGCACTCCCGCAGTTGTGTAAATATTGCTGTAACACCAAATACCACTGCAATACTGTAATATGAGGGTATTCATGGGACAGTATGATATGAGAGAGATGCAGTAACTGCCCACGGCAGCCGTTAGGCTGGGCCTGGACTGTGAACAGGATTATCCAAGAGCATGTTGTCCTTTACACATCGCTTAACCCTCCTATTATGTTAAGATTTTATGAACGCTTTTATGTTTGGAGTCTAATTGAGCCCAACAGTTTAAATAAACACACAATTATTGTAATGGTAATATTTTGACACTTTGGTTGTAGCCTTCATATTGTTTCCAAAATGACTAGCCTTTTATCCATAAATATGAAAATCTGCGAGAAACATCTCATTTTAGATCCTGTTACAGACTAAAGTGAAAGTTTGGCACCTGTATGGGGAAGTGCCACCAGAATCATCCGCAAAGAAATCTGAGATAAAAATAAAAATGGTAGTATATTTTCTTACATTTTATACAGTTACAGAGGCTCAAAAGAACCCCACACAACACATTTGTATGCAAAGTTGGTACAGGACTTAGCATCGCAGTATGTTTATTGCATGTTTACAATTTAATCCCACCAAATTAGAAAATTAGAAAAATCATACAGTATATAAAGCCAGGTTAACTGATTTTTAAGAGATGGCAAACATGAAATGGGGTCCAAACATTGACCCCAAACATAATAGGAGGGTTAATTACAATGAAAATACAATACCCTCCTAGGAAAGATGCTTTGCACGGTCAGTATCATTTCACCATTGGCTTTGTTCATTTTACACACTCCTCCAAGGGAAATGCACCGGGACCCAGGCTGTGGAGCTGAAATGTGCTTATTGACTGATGGTCGTGACATAAATACAATGCAGAAGTGTGGTTAATCTGCAAAGTGGAACAGCTGCAGTGACAGGCAAACATAACAGACTCAATGCAGTTTTAACATATCAAATTAAGTAATTCAATTGTAGTTTAAAGACCTTCAGTCATACTACATAAAAAAATATACCCATGAATACTTAATTAGGTTATGGAAATGCTATTTCAATGCCCATATAATAGTTGCAAACCTTTCAATGTTAGACTGATAGCTCAGCTTCTTTTCACACTTGAGAGACAAGAAGAAGTCTGGCGGAATAATTTGAAAGACGGGTACATTTTTCAAAGGAATACAATAATTATTGTTTTAATGTTTACTGGATTGAAGAGGAAAAAGAAGTACATGAACACGCTGAGGATATAATCACGAGACAGTAGTTGTTTGAGATAATATAAAAAATGTGGCAGGTGGCCTCTTGTGTGTTTAAAATGGGATTTCCTAATATGACTGTTATTTACAGGCTTCATCGACAACACTCATTAAAGGACAGGCTCGGCTGGGATTGGTCCGTTTACAGGAGGATTAAGCAGGAACCACGGAACCACTTTGTGGTAAACAAAAATAAAAACACTGTGGATACTGATACGCGAAACAATATATAAAACATATAACAGGAAAAGCAAGTAATACAATGTTCCTTTTGCCAGTTTTCTCCCACTATAAATGTGCACCAATTTCCCTTTCACACTTTCCATACACACTAACACATTTCTCACACTATTTGCACCTTCTTATCAAGTCTGTTCAAATTATTTTTATCTCAGACTGAATAGCACAAGAAACCGTACTGTCGTACTTGCAAGCTTGTACAATTTCCGGGATTTTTCAGCAGAAGAAATCCATGACAGCGCAAGTGTTTGACAAAAAAACCATGATCTAATTCTGAGAATTTTTTCACCAGCCCAAACCCTGAAGCGGTTTTTGTCATGTGACTTGCCACAAACCCAATTACTCTGTCAGTGCTCACTGAAAGACTAGCAAACATGAAACGCACTGCGAGGCCTTGAGGTGAGAGGTGAGTATTCGGTGCGGGGTTGTTGTACGTTTCTGAGGTGTCCTCTTCCCTATCTTTAGGCAGTGTCTCCAGACAAGTCCAGGACTTCAGGACCACCCCCAGTTTTAACGATGTCCATGGGCATCTTGTCAATCATCCTAACGTCTCCACTTCCTCCAGTAGGATAAGCCCCCTGGGGCACTGAGTCCATACAACCTGACGGCGCACCACCCCTGCTCGCCGTCTGCATAGACGTGCGGGAAGGCGGGGGGCACCGGTAGGGGGCTCTGGTTCTGTGTCGGCACTGTAGAGTGGGAGGTTTGATGTGGTGGCACACAGGCACACAGGCACGTTCTGTGGCCAACCGTGAGAGTGAGTGCGCAAGATGAGCGTTGTCACATCCAAGCATCTCAGAGCTTTAGGAGGGGCAGGGCCAGGGGTGGGGTGTCAGTACTCTGGTCCGGGGAGGGACGGGGGGGGGTTAAAGAAGTTTCTGAGAGGGTGTCCCCATTACCGCCCCCGCCCGTTTCCCTGTGGGGATCCTTCACGAGGAGACTCCTCCGCAGGAACACCACGCCGGAGAGGACGCAGCCGGCCCCCCTGGCACTTCGGAGGGAGCGTCATGCCGACCAGGATGCAACGAACACGGGAACGAAAACGGCACCTTCTCACCCTCGCGCAGCGTCATTCAGAAGTTCCCCTTCCCTTTATTTTTTCTTTTTCTTGTGCACTCGAATCAAGATAAAAAAAGTCTCTTTAAATTATTATCTTCTGTTTTCTCACTAAATTATATACTTTATTCTTATTATTTATTATCATTTAAGTTCGTGTTCTCCACGCCGTTCCCCGTCTATCGTCTCGCCCGCCCCCCTCCCCTCCCCTCCCCTCCCCACCCCCACACCCGTCCGTGTGTCCTGCCCGCGCCCCCCCCCCCCGCGCGCCCCTACTTGCAGACGAACTGGTCGACCAGCGAGGTGCAGCGCTTGCACTTGACGTAGCAGCACCAGTGGAACTTGCAGTGGCAGCGCTCGTGCTTGTAGGTCTTGAACTGGTCGTAGCCGCGGCCGCAGCACATGAGCTCGCAGCCGTCCATGCCCTCCGACGTCTTGTTGCAGAGGCGGCCCTGGGTCCCCAGGGAGCCCGTGGTCTCGTTGCGCAGGCAGTAGTCCGGGCTGGTGTCCACGTAGACCAGGTCCTCGGGCGTGGGCGTGTTGAAGCGGTTGTTGACCTGCTCCAGCTTGCCCTTGCGGCCGATGCGCATGGCCGCCGCGCTGTCGTACTTCTCCTTCAGGAAGTCGCCCACCCGCCGGAAGTCGGCCAGCTGCAGCCAGCAGGTCTTCAGGCTGCACGAGCCCGACACGCCGTGGCACTTGCAGGCCACGTTGGCCAGGTTGTACACGGCCTGTCAGAGAGAGAGGGAGGGAGGGAGAGAGCAGAGAAACATTGAGATTCCACTCCAGGAAAATTGGGGTTTTTTTTTTTGGAGGAAATTGTTAATTAATATCATCGCGCTCTCGACTGATGGCTCTGAACTAGCTCAATGGCAATCACCGAAACGTCTTCAAAGCGCTCGCTAAGTTACAGCGAATCACTTCAGAGTGTGTTTAATCAGAGGGCTACTGGAAAAGGCCACAAGAGCATTTAAAGGCATTAGGTAGAGAGAGCGTAAGAGAGAGAGAGAGAGAGAGAGAGAGAGAGAGAGAGAGAGAGAGAGAGAAAGTGACAGAGAGAGAATGAGAGAGAGGGAGAGGGAGAGAGAGGGGGAGAGAGGGAGAAAGGGGAATATTGCATAGGTGTGACTCAGTGGCTCCTTGAAGGATCATTGATGCAAAGCTGACCCCTTCTGGCCAATTCAATGAACTGCAGCCCAGAGCTGTGCCTTTCAGCAGTCAAGTCGCTTCCTCTCTCAGAGGTTAGTCACCGTCCTCAAACAGCTTTGAGTTCCTGGTCTCTTTACATACCACTGAATGAGACCAGCAGATTGACCACTTAAGAGACAAAGGGGTGAATGGCCAAACGCCCCCCACAATACACACAATGCCGCAATCAAGGTGAGACTCCAGACAGACCACCTGCTGCTTTATTCACTCATACCCCCAGCTGTTCCAACACAGAAAAACTACTCTAGATAAACTTTACTGCTACATTTACTGAAAATATATATATATATATACCCAACAGAATTTCTTCAGCACTGACATTCAACATTTTGTTCAGCAAGTAGCTTGTTCAGCCTTTACACCTACAGAGAGGGGACCCTGAGACCTGCCATCGGTGGGTCCAGACTGGAGTCTGGTGAGGTGTCCAGACTTTCAGAAGAACAAACAGCTCAGCCCAGACCAAAGACCCCAGACCCTGGGCCCCATGTAGGGAGAGTCCCAGCCTACACACAATGTTCTCACAATGTTACCGGAATGTTTTGTCAGCGTTGTGACATTGCCACGACATGGCAGCAACATCGTGAGGATGTTTCCCACCGAGGGTGAAGAATCACAGGCACTGCGGTGGTTATATGAGTGTAGCTAAGCACGGCCGAGGCTGCACCAGGACCTGCACCAGGACCCCACCCCACACACACACACACACACACACACACACACACCCTCACCGCTGCACACCAAACTGAGCCTGGCCAGCCTGGAGAAGCAGGGCGATGTTGATGTTGTACCAGACCATGGTCTTCGACTCGACCTGCTACACTAAAGATCCAGCTACGCTGCATGACTGGATAATGCGTCGTGGAATGCGCGATGGAACGTTGGCTCCAGAGTTTCTCAGGCGAATGACATGTAAAGATGCATACCGACCATGTTCCAACCGCCTTCTACTGAACACCACTTACGTAATTGTGGCCTCCAAGTCGAGTGGAGTTATTGGCGTCAAGTTATTTTTCTGTTACACCAAATGGACCTCAGAAGAACTTAGACCGAAAGTTTGCTGAGCTGAATAAAGAAAGGTGTCTGTAGCAGACTCCTGATAAGGAAAGTGAAGCGGTGCTGCTGCAGCCTGGTCTGGTGGCTCGTGGTATAAACAGCAGTGAGGCCATGGCATAGCAGTGGCCCGTAAAGGCACATTCAGGCCCTACAAAGCCAGGCCTGAAAAGACAGCGCTCAAGCATGACAGAGGACAAACGCACCAGCGCGTGTTTACCGAGGCCGGGGCCCACAACACTGCATCCCAACCCTATCTGAGGAGGAAACCAACACACCAAAACACACACAGACACACACACTAATCCCAGCTCCTTATCACTGCTTTCTGTTTTCTTCTCTGGGTGGGTCAAACAACCAATAACCCCCCCCCCCCCCCCCACACACACACACACAGTCACACACACAGATACGCACACAGATACGCACACACACTTCTCCCCAATTCGAAAATGTCAACCCCGGTTCTGAGTAGAGCCCTAGTTTTAACTCCTGCTTTTCGCTTGTTGTTTTCGTTGATTGGGGGGGGTGGGGGGCTCCCCACACCTACCCCCCGGCCCCCCGCCCCCAACTGCAGACAGATATGCGCCCCCTGTCTCTGCTCAGCGTTTTAAAGGTCCCCCTGTCCTTTGTGTCTGTGTCCGGAGGGCGTTTTCGGCCCGTGCGCTTGGCATGGTCACATCAAAGGGGCCGCTCTGCCTTGGCGAGGGGCCCCCGGTGGCCTGGCCTCACACCTCACAGGACCCCATTTAACAAGCCCGCCGGCCGGGGGCTTAAGAGCCGCCGCAGGGCTTTCAAGTGTAAGACGCCTCTCCCTTCCCCCACCGCCTCCGCCCCCCCCACCCCGGAGGCCCCCGAGGGCCTGGCCACAGCTGCCCGATCCCAACGCTCCTCCGTTTACCTGCACACACACACACAGAGCTCCCACACCTTCAGCCCCACCTGCACACCTGCACACCTGCACACCTGGCTGGGGTGATGACTGACACCAGCACACGTCCTCTGTCCCTGCTATTTTACCTTCTCTCTCTTTCTCTTCTTTCCCTCTCTCTCGGGGCAATCCACCAGGGGGCGATGCCACCCACTATCTCCTCGTGGCATCTACTGATAATCTAAGACATTTCCTGTAGTAAATGCCTTCTACCCCCCATTCTAACCCTTCTGCCCCCCCCCCCCCCCCACACACACACACACACACTCGCACAGACACACACACACACACACACACACACACACACACACATACTCGCGCGCACACACACACAGGGCGTCCACTCAGCACCTCATCCACCAGATTTTGACCTCCTGACCCGCTGTAACTCTGGAGAGTCCTGGCGCTGATCTTTGGCACTGCGGTAAATAAATACCAGGGAAAGCATTCGGTCTCACCCCAGCCTATCAGCGTGCCTGAAAACAAACCCCTCTTCAATCTTTTACATTTTCCGCTCCATAAAACAAAACAAAATGATAAAATGCGAGCCCTAACAAACCACTAAACCACGAGACGATGCTCCGCAGCCCTAAAGCAAGGCCTTCCCTCCCTGTGAAGGAACGCCCAAACGCGGGGCAGGAAAATGGAAGCCGGCCCTTTTTAAACAGGCAGTCCCGCTGGATGTTAGGCTCTACCTGCTGGGTGCAGTGACACCGGAGCTCACGGGCAGGCCATCCATCTCTCACACAGACAAACCCCTGAGCACCGGAACAATAGCAGCTCCCGCGGCGGCCGAACAGAGAGGAGGCTGGGTAAACAAGAGACCGAGAGTGGAGGAATCGCCAAATATTTATACAAAAAAAAAACTAAGTTAACATGGAGAAGGCCACATTTCCATATAAAAGCCCCTTCATAGAGGCCCAACGTGATACATTTGTACATTGTAAGCGCTGGGCAGTATGCAGGACTGCTGGGCCATGCCCATGGCTTTACTGGTAAATAAACACACAGTCCTGTACGGTCACAGATCAGCGACTATTTCAGCACACCAGAGAAGCAGTGTCCAGGTGGCTTGTATTTTCGGTTTCAGAAGATATAAGAGAGGAAATTTAGGGTGAAATATGTTTGACATTTCTTCCCATTGGTAGTATACTTGCATTTGGGGAGGGTTGTGTGAGGTGTGTAGTGTGTGTGTCTGAGGGATGAGGCGTGTGGTATCTGTATTATTGCGTGTGTGTCTGAGGGATGAGGCGTGTGGTATCTGTATTATTGCGTGTGTGTCTGAGGGATGAGGCGTGTGGTATTTGTATTATTGCGTGTGTGTGTCTGTGTATGTATGCGTGTGTCTATGCACAAGCGTGTGTGAGAGGGAGATAGAGAGAGAGAGGGGAAGCTCCCTGCAGTTTTTGTATGTCTCTGTGTGTATGTATATATGTGTGTGTGTGTGTGTGTGTGTATGTGAGAGAGAGAGAGAGAGAGAGAGAGAGAGAGAAAGAGAGAGAGAGGGGCAGTTTGTTGTATGTGTCTGTGTGTATGTATATGTGTGTGTGTGTGTGTGTATGTGAGAGAGAGAGAGAGAGAGAGAGAGGGGCAGTTTGTTGTATGTGTGTGTGTGTGTGTGTGTGTGTGTGTGTATGTGAGAGATAGAGAGAGAGAGAGAGAGAGGGGCAGTTTGTTCTGTGTGTGTGTGTGTGTGTGTGTGTATGTGAGAGAGAGAGAGAGAGAGAGAGAGAGAGAGGCAGTTTGTTCAATGTGTGTGTGAGACAGTGAGCTGCAGCCGTCTGCGCTGAGCCGCTCGGAGCAGACGGCGGTGGGAGGGGGAGCCATTGTGACCCACAGAACCGGAACCGTGTAGCGTCCCTCCCCGCCGCCCCCGGCTCACGCCTCTAAGCCGCGCCGCATCAGGAGGCACGTTCGGCCCTCCGACACGCTCACGACACTTCCACAAAGGGCCCGCCGTCTTGAGCCCCGCCAAGCACGACAAATCCCCGCCGAACAAGCCCCTCGGAGCGGCCCGCTGCCTGCCGGGGCCGGCTAACCAGAGAAACCACCCCCCCCCGGCACACCCCTCCTCACAAACGCCCGCTTCCGCCAGGAATGAGCAAAAAACAAAAACACCGGGGGGGAAAAAAGACAAGAAGAAATCCGGCTGTCGAGCGCTGATCTCCGGCCGTGATCCGCCGAGCCCGAAATAGGAAAGAGGGGTTTGAGGTCCCCCCGCTGGAGATAGGTATCCCGTGCTGGTTGTGCCTCATTGGCCTCTGTAAGCCGAAACTCTGAGCTGATGCTCAAGATGTAATCTCCTCCGTCCCGGCCCCACCCCCCGGCCCCCCGGCCCCTCGGCCCCACCGGGACCGTCCAGGCAGCACCTTCCACTCCAGGCCTTGACCTCCTAACCTCTCGGGACCTCTGGGCAGGAAAGGAACCCTGGGAGCTTCTTTAATGACAGGCGAACACTCTCCTCCGTAAACGCCTTAAACAAACGCATTTGCCGGAAACCGCATTCTCAAGCTAACGGTGCTGAAGACGGCCCAAGTGGAAGCTAATGGGACGCCTGGGAAGCAGTGAGAGCTACTTTGGCTGATGGTGTTTCCTCAGGGTGGCTCTGTCGCTTATTTTGGGGGAAGAACGCGGACATTCCTGCATCCTGCGCTCTCACCCTGGGCTGACTGACATGTTCCAGCGCTTTTTCCGAGGAGCAATAAGTCTCCCGTCACAGGGGCGACCCATCTGGATGTGTCAAGAGGCCAAGCCTCACCCCCCAAGCCTGTGTGTGGGGGGATGGGTGGGGATGCGTTCTGAGGTCCAGCGCAGGGGGGAAAAGACCTCACTAACTACCGACCGGACTCGGCCCCGCTATTCTGCCCGCCTCAGACAAACAGCTGCTGGGGACCTGACAGAAGGGAGGGAGCCCTGCGCACGGACAATAGCGGAGATGGCGAGCTGGTGAGCCCAACGGGGGTCTGCAAGCATTACTTCAAAAGGGTTCTTATATCCAAGGTCTCTTGGATTTTCTATCCCAGTGACCCCATTTAAGAAAAGGACCTTAAACTCCCAACGAGTAATTCCAACGAAGGAGAGATTACTCCTTTGCGTCCAAGCCCCCCTCCCCTCCCCAATGAAAGCTCCTTTTAACACAGAGCTGCAAGTCCAGGGCTTTGCCTGCTTCCCAAAAGGAATGTGCTTTGACCCTGCGACCTCCGGGACTCCAAGGGCGCTCGCCACAATGCACAGCCATTTGGTCACTTCCAATCAATTATCAATCCCCCACCCCGGCAATTAAGGGCCCCCCTCCGCACGCAAACATTCTGCCGTGTGTCTGTTTATTGATTTTATTGTGGTGGGTTTAGACGGACACCCGGCTACAAGCCTTTAGTCGCGGTCCCCCTTGTTAGCTCGCTAACTTGTTTACTTAAGTGAGGCATTGGTTCCTATTCTGACTTCATTCAGTTGTTGAGCTCAGAAAAAAACCTGACAATTAAGAAGCTCAATAAAGTAAATTCATATCTTAGAAGTCGCCAAGATAGTTCCCTCTGCTGACCAAATATGGTTGGATTTCTGGGCTGTATTCCTCTTATAATGAAATAAAATCTACAAACCCAGCCACTACCAACCCCATCCCCACCCCCCACCTCCATCTCTCTCTCTCTCCCTCTCTGTCTGCCTCCCTCTCCCATTGTCTGCTAAACCTATTCACAGAGAAAGGCAGAATTAATTTCGAGTTCTGTCTTTCCTTGGCTTAGCCGTACAGCAGTCTGCATCCAGCTCCGAGGTCCAGCTAAAGGTTCAGAGAGCCACAGCCTGTCCCTTACAATCAGATGCTGTACCACCTCAATGCCCCAAACAGTCACCACAGCACCCAGGCTTTTACAGCAGGACTGTCAGTGTCATGGGCCAGAGGTAATACTCAGCACCCTTTGCCAGAAAAACTAGACCAACATGCCAGCCCCAAGTCTCATGTACATCCAAGCGAGCTCCTCCAGTTAAAATGGAGAATATGTTTCCCATAAGTCCCCAACACTGATGACAAAAGCAAGAGTGGCCACCCTCATCCTGGAGAAATGCAGGAACCGCTGACCCTGTGGACCAATACAGCTCCCATTGTATTGAAGTGTGCCACACAGTTCAGGGCAAATCCCGGTACCGTTACAGCAGCAACCAGTGAGAGAAGGTTTCAGTCAGCAGGGTACCGCACAATAGCGACACCTCTGGTCAGTTGGGTGCCCGCAAGACTGCAATCATCCAGCGCAGTAACTACCCAGCCGAGCCGGATTTCAGAATGCAAAAGAGGCGCGTTCCGGAGAGACAGCGCACACACCCCTAGTTTATAGCGTGTGGATTCAGAAACAATGGGAACAGGCTTGAAAGGGGCGATTAGCATGAGAAAAGACTTGCCGGGGCGAACGGAGAGGGAAGTGGCGGAGGTGTGCGAGGACTCACCTGCCGGCCGGCCTCGTTGTTCTGCAGGTTCATGAGGGTGCGGGCGTGCTCCTCGGAGCCCTTCGGGTAGTTCTTCTCCCGCTCGCGCGCGTCCACGAACTCCCGCGCGAAGCGGTAGCCGTAGTTGACGTTGTCGCCGCAGCCGCCCCACAGCCAATCGCGCGGGAGGTCGCGGGGTCGCGCGGCCCGGCTGCACCCGCAGGTGGAGAGGTCGCCCTCGCGGCACGCCCGGCTCACCGCGTTCACCACCCCCGCCGCGCTGATGGCGTAGGTGAAGGCCGTCTCTCTGCTCCCTGAGAGAGAGAGAGAGAGAGAGAGAGAGAGAGAGACACAGGGAAGAAACGGGCCTGAATGTGCTGGTCACGCTTTCACGGATTCCACCGAGCACCACCTCCTCAAAACCACAAGGTATTCATTTTATGAGCGAGAAGCGGCCATGGAATTTGTTTTTCAAAGTAAAAAAAAAACCCGCAAAATATCAAGATACAGTGTATAAATATAGCTCGTATCCTTTAAAAGTGCAGACGAAAACAAGCAAAACCAGAAGGTTACTGGTTTGATTCTCTGCCACTGCTGCCGATGGCCCTGAGCAAGGTATTTACTCTGAATCGCTTCAGCAAATGGGCAGTTGGATAAATGGATAAAAGTGCGAGATGCACACGTCACCCTGGATAATGCGGTCTGCAAATACATGTTTTAGGGGACTGCTGAGATGGTCTCTGCCTTTCATCCCAGTCTAATGCATTCCAGCAAAGAGCAAAGGTTTAAGCTTTGGGCTTGCAGTGGTTTAACAATTGTGCTTGAGTATGCAGAAAATGCCACCTATCAATCCTCATGAGTCTTCCTGTGCGGCCAGGGGTCCTGTTCCCCACCATGGCACCTTCACAACTCTTTATGTGTAGCCCTCTATATTTTCTGCCTGACTAAATTAAATTAAATTAAATGAAAATTAAACACACAAGGAAGGCAGACTGGCAGACTGACTGTTCACTATTTTTATCCACCAAAAAAAAAAACGATTTACAGAACAGAGCTTTAAGATTTTGAAGCCTTTGAAAATACCAAATAATAAAAAATAGGTGGTGGATTAATGCATGGTTGAAAATATATTAATTTCAGTCAAGAAGTAAAAAAAGCTAAATAATCAAATAACACAAGTACTTAATTATGTATAAAGAAACTGTTCAATATTACTGAGGAGATGTTACATTCAACGCATTACAATGGAATACAATATACAATAGAAAAGCATTGCATGCAATTCCATACAATGAAATAAGATTACCTTATTGTAGCGATAACAAAATGTAAAAAATGTATAAGATTTCCATAACTCTACGAAAACAAAAATATTCAAGCCCATGTAAAGAAGAATATAAGCATTTCGAGCAATGTCATTGTAATGTTGAACCTCTCTTGGTCCAATTGTTATTGTTGCTAATGAAGTAAAAGACAAATGAATAAAATAAAATAAAAGGTAGCGTGTACTTTGACGAAAGCTACCTATCAGCGTATTTGATTATTTCAACTGTAAATATGTCTAATCTTAAATGTGAGAAAATAGCATGCGGTACAGTGAATGTGTCCATGGCTACAGTATTCTCACCCGCAACTCACATAGGAAGACATATGGAGGAGCATGAGTGTGGAAGTCAGGAATTCTTAAGAGAGCTGGCTGTCAAAACATAAAGATAAGTGTGGACCAATGTACGGCTTCTCATACACCGCCCATCTGCTTTACATATGCTACCTGGAATATTTGTTTTGAGTTGAATAAGACATCTGGAATGAAGAAGCCATAGTTTATAAATACTTTCCCTTATAGACCGATTCGCTTCCCCAAAGGATTTCACCCCTGGGCACCATCGTCTGGGTAGTAGCCTATTATATAATTGTGTTCAGCTTCATTATTCGGTGTTGTCACATTGTGATTAGATGCCGATTAGGCTACTTATAAAGGTGTAAGTCTGAAGACTAAACGACTCATGTCCGACTTGTCTTGATTGAAATTATGTATAATATTGCTTAGAGGCGACCGTCCAGTATCACCCGAAGTCGGGAAAACACACATGAAACGTCATCTCACTCAGTTACACGCTCATAAAATGCGCACTGGTTACATATTCTGCCAGCGCGTCTGCGCTCTAAGGGCATTTTATTGGCCATTGGACCGAGACTTCAAATAGAGCCCCGGATCTCCCGACTTCGTGTCATCGTATAATTGCATTTCAAAAGGGGCTGCAGACAATGGCGGGCTAACACCTCAATATAAACCTAGCGATTGACTGCAAATAACTCCATTGCTATTTAGAGCGAGGAAGGAGGGGGTCGCTTGGTTCGCCAACCTCATCCGCATTGGACTTAAAGACACCTTACACCTTGTTTCCCTGCCGAACGGAACTAACACCCAGCTGTTGAAAGCTAAGACTTTTTGTCGATGGTTTATCAAGGTCGACAGAAGCACTTACAGCATTTCCACAATAATACTGTCTCAACCTCTGACTGCTCAATCCAAGTAATGCATAACTTATACAGTCAATAAAGAGGTCGAAATATCTTAAATAAAACATTTCAGTAGTTATTCTGTGAATAATAAATGGGCTATATATTGAAAACAGATAATGTTAAATTGGCTCCAGTGAATGTGTTCATGTTGCTAATTGAGAACAACGCAAGGTAAAATCAATGGGGAAATTAATAAAAATAAACATAAATCATTGCAGACATATGTGGCTAAATATCAATAAATGAACGACATAATAAACGGTGGGCTATTTACCTATCTGCATAACTCGTCCAAACACGGACGTGTTGTCCACTGTACTGCAGTTCCATCGCCTCTGTTTGAACTGGTACTGACATTCCTTAATGCCGGTCTTGGCCCCCTCGCCTATGTACACCATATGGTCCTGATACAGCTGGCACAGTTTTCTCTGTCCTTGGGAAAGTCCGCTCAACTGACTACAGAGCGGTTGAGCGCCGATGATGTACATCTCCGGCCTCTGAATAGGGTTCATTGCTAAAGACCTGCAAAATAAAAGTGAGAGAGAGAGATATATATATATGTGTTTTTCGGCATGGGGCGCAGCAACAGACACACGTGGGAACAACAAAACAACACTGTGTTTGGGTCCAATTTGTTTTCATGAAAAATGTCACCTCATGTTATTGAATAAGCATGGACAATATTGCAAAAAATTGTCGTCTAAATGTAACTGAGACCATATTTATATAAGTTTTAATAAGCTGGAGGTAAGGTAGCCTACATAAATACCGACTTGAAATACAAGGCAAATCTCAAGGAATAGAACTTGGAAACGTTCAAAGTTACCACTTGAATAAATATGAGTACTGTATCGTATGACGATGGGTCTGTGTGATTTGCAATTTCCGCTTTAATAAATTAATTAGTACATTAAACAATCTTCCTAGGGCAATTGAGTGAAGTGCACATTTTAGGATTGAACATCAAGAGGACTAAATGTATTGCAATATTATATAACTAGTCGAAGCAGCCACTTAAAACAAAAAGAAAAAACGAAGTGTATAAAAATGTGTGTTTTTGTTGGACGTTAATTTTGTCCTTCAAAATCCTGACCATTTGTGCTCAGGGGCCGCAAGGTAAATATTTTGATAAACCCTAACATTTGTCTTCGGCTTTTCGGTTACATCGTGCGCCTCGATACGCTCACAGCTGCAATACGTCACTTAGTCGTACCTGCAAAGTTTATGTCAGCACGGCTAACCCTCGCGTATGAACAACTCAGGACAAGGCATGTTTTAAGCAACCGATTAACCTGGCGTTCAGTTATGTAAAGTGTACAAAGGAGTTGTTCACTTACCACCAAGAGTTCGCATCCACCAGCAATTGCGAGCTACAGGCAATGAGAGCGACGACCAATAGTAAGTGTATCCCCACACTGGTACACCGGCCCTGGGTCATCCTGGTATTCATGTCCCCTTGTACCAGAGATAAAAATGTAGCAGTCCTCTTCTGGAACCGCCAGAGAAAAAAAAAGACAAAAATGTAATTTTCCTTTTTTTGTTGTTGTTAAAAATCACTTAGAAACTAAGAAACATTGGCTCCATGCTAGCAGGATGAGAGGTTTTAATAGTTTGTCTCAGCTTTCACTGGTTTTGCACTTAAAATCAGGTTAACGCGTGCCAGTCTGTACAGTAAGTCTTAATTCCACCGAGAGGCCCAACAAGTGCTGTCTAAAAAAGAGTCCAAGTCAGAGAAACGTAAATTCAGATAAATAAATAAAAAAAAATAAAAAAAAAACGTTCATCATATGTGGTTATGAGCCAGTCCTGAAATTAAGGAAATATTCTGATATGTTCCATGAGCAACAGATGACAAAAAAAAACTAGTAATCGTCCTGAAAAGTAAATCAACTATCACATATTCCGTACAGCCGTCCTTCTCCCTGCTGTCTCTGATCACTTTGTCAATTACACTCCCGATATCCTCAACTCGCTCTCTTTTCTCAACTCTCCCTTCCTTCTCCTCCCTCCCCTTGCCCCCTTTTTTCTCTGGATAAAATGGTCAATGGGAGGGACAATGGCGAAGAACACGAACCGTCTCTGTCATTTCACAAAGCATGGGACCACCGGAGTGTTAAGAAAACACTGGAAAAAACACCAAATGGGCAGAGACAGTGGCCCGTTATAACGTTTGCAACAGGGCCAAGGGAAGCAAACTTGTTGTCACCAATCATGGATTTGTTCCCTGGACTTTTTGGAGAAGCCGCAAGCGCGCGCGCGCACCCACACACACACACACACACACACACACAGGGTTAAGAAACATAGGGTTGCAATCGTATATTTCTTTTTTTATTTTTTATTTTTTTTATTTGCCGTCATTGAGTGTCACTGTAAATGTGAATGTAGCCAGAACTTTCATAGTGTTCGATATTGAGCATGTTCTGATGCGCAGAACACCCCCCCCCCCCACTTCCCACTTGCAGTCATTTTATTACATATTATATTTTAATATGGAGGAGGGAGTGCTGGTTTTGTTTTCGCTCTAGAAATGCTTAGGCAACAATAGATAAGTCTTGTCATATTGAGAATTGAGAGAGAGAGAGAGAGAGAGAGAGAGAGAGAGAGAGAGAGAGAGAGAGAGAGAGAGAGAGAGAGAGAGAGAGAGAGAGAGAGAGAGTTTTAGATAACAATGGAACTAACGATTTGGAAAATTTCCGTATTCTGTCCAGTATTCCCAGTTCATGTGCGCATAATCCTTTTTAGAGCCACTAGAATGATTTGTTTGAATGAACCTGAGTGCTTTGTGAAAACGATAATCTTAGTTATGAAAAGCACTACCACTTTATTTAAAACCGCCACGAAAGCTGTCTATGCAATGTTATTGCCCACAAAAGAGAAAAAGAGAATAAATCTTCAAATTATTATTTCTAAGATTAGAGGGTGGATTTCTAAATTAATACACATTACATTTGCCTGCTTTCTTTGGTAACAAAACTACGAAAATGTCAAATTCACTTGTGGTTTATTTATTTTTTATTTCTTTATTTTCCAAATGTCTTCTAAATTGTAGGCAAATGCTTTAAGTTAGGCTTGGTTGTACCGGCCGTGGAAGCAGACTGCGCTCATCATATCACACGTCAAAACTGTTTTTATCAGCTTCAATCATTTCAAGACGTGACGGTACACTCAGGTAGGCGGCTAATTTCCCGTCTTTAATATTCTTTTCACCGCGGTCTGCGGGCAGGTCAGGGTAGTGGCTAATTAGTAAGAGACGCCACTCGATTTCCGAACGGCGTCTGCATGATAAAGCGCGCGCTGGAAGGCAGCCTTTCATCCTCCGTAATCCACACACCCTTCAAAGCACTGATCTGTTTTAACGCGGGAGTCGTCGCCAGTACAGCTTTTAAATACGCTGGATACACCGCTATGTCCGATGTCCATCACTGTGTTATGCATTACGAGTAATGTTACCCGCAGAAGAAGCCACGTTGTCTTTAACATGCGTATTTTCTGGTGAATTGCATTACAATGCCTCCCAAAAGCATGGGAACGGTAGAGTGATATTTGTTATTTTCGTCATATACTTAAGGCATTAGGATTTCAGATCACAAAAGATGAAATTAACAAAATGACAATCAATCAGCATATTTTCATTGTATTTAGGCTATGTGTTATGTTACTAAATTAACTAATGACTGGCAGATGTCCCTCAGGAGTTTCCTTGCATGGATTGTTCAGATAAAAAAGAGCAGTGAGGATTGGATTTAGCCTTTGTTCTCATCTGTATAGTTTACACTTGGAGGTGCACACCATCATGAAGGCCAGAGGACTAACGATGGCTGATTGGCTGAAAAACAAGTAATCTGTAAAATGAGAAGAATTCACTAAGGATAGTACAGAAACCGTAGAATATAAATACTCCTGTTTTGAAAGTCTTAAAAAAAGAAAGAAGCCCCTGGTCGCCTCAGGAAATTAACTCCGCACAGGTTGGCCAAAGAACCGCAGCTGATGACAAATGGATACTAAGAGCTGCGAAGAAAAACCCTAAAACAATGGGCAGTGATATCTGCGGAGAGCAGGGGGGTGAAGCCACCGTACGCAGGAGACTCTGAGAGCAGAACTACAGAATGCCACACTGCAGGATGCAGACCTCTCATCAACAGCAAGAAATGAAAGGCCAGATGAGAATTCGCCAAAGAATACAGAGACAAACCAGAAAAGTTCTGGAACATGGTTTTATGGACATATGACACGAAAATGAACCCCCTCTGTTGAGGAGGGAGGTGGTGGAGGAGGCAGTGTCATGGCTTGGGTGTGTGTGGCCACTTCTGGAACAGGCTCACGTGTCTTTATTTGATGATGGTGCGGCCTGTAGCGTAGTGGTTAAGGTAAAGGACTGGGACACGCAAGGTCGGTGGTTCTAATCCCGGTGTGGCCACAATAAAAAAATCCTCACAGCCGTTGGGCCCTTGAGCAAGGCCCTTAACCCTGCATTGCAATCGAGCAAGCGTTTCACTTGCCGTAGAGGACACTGAAGACAGAAACCTCACGCAACTAAGATCAGCTGAAGGCACCTGGAAAAGCATTTCCAAAGAAGATGCCAAACAGCTAGTGATCTCAATTGGGTTGTAGACTTCATACCAGTTATTTCATTTAAGGGCTCTGCAACCAAGTGTTGGACTTTATTGCTTTGATTTACTCTGTTAACTTACTTTTGCACAGTTGAGAATGGGGGTGGCCAACACAAAAACAGCTGTTTCTGTAAAATGGTAAAAACACATACATATCTTTTCATCCAAAATGCAAATGCCTTAAGTATGTAGCAAAAGCAACACATTTCACACTGCTATTCAAATACTTTTGGAGGACAGTACATATTGAGTGAATCTGCCAAAGATATTCTTGGCAAGTTTGAGGTTAAATACTTTGGCCCCTGGGCTCAAAATGAGGCTTTATTAGCATGGGAACGTGTGTTGCCAAAGCAAATGACACAAATATGAGAATAATAAAGACTAATATGAATATCTATAACCCTTGGGACCGTGTCTTCATATGCAGTAGGCCTGTAACTACATCTGATACTTTACAGTAGGCTGCATGAGGACACGCTAATATCAACAGGAGAAAGAGACGGCCGTGCTTCTAGGTCTTGAGGCCGCAGTGCTGAACCACACATTTTAACAGTAATTCAGATTATTCCTTTACCTACATTACATTACATTACATTAATGGCATTTGGCAGACGCTTTTATCCAAAGCCACTTACAGTTGATTAGACTAAGCAGGAGACAATCCTCCCCTGGAGCAATGGAGGGTTAAGGGCCTTGCTCAAGTCCAACGGCTGTGTGGATCTTATTGTGGCTACACCGAGGATCGAACCACCGACCTTGCGGGTCCCAGTCATGTAGCTTAACCATTACCTAACCAAACTACCCCAGCAAACAATGAAGAGTCAATATTCCTAAACATTTAACTTGACATTTTGTTCTATTTTACTCCCTGATCACACCAAAAAAAAGTATGAAGTTGTTTTTAATGGGCATATCCAGTCCCACCCAAATTTGGAATGTCTAATTTGCTAATAATGTACAAGCGTGTTCATATACAGTATGGCCCCTGGGGAGGAGACCCAATCACATGCACAAGAGCAAGTCACAGGCAGCTGGGCGACCAACAGGGGTCGCTCGAGCAATGGACACTGCTATACCCATGACTGAATGTCTCCCATATGTCACTTGGGCGACCCAAAGCCAGCCCCGCAGGGGTGCTGCCGGCTGCAGTCAGCACTGGCACAGGTTCTGTCCCAGTGTGTGGTGCTCATCCACGCGCTGCAAGCGCTGTCAGCTACCCAGAGTTCGAAAGCGAACCCACCTTCGCTTTCGAACTTCACACGTGATCATCATTTCCATGTAAATAAATGTGATAATAACAATTATCCAAATAAATGATGTGGCCTAATGCTACCATTTGATTCTGACATAGGGAAGTCTTCCTCAAATTAAAAGACATGCAGGGTGACTCTTTAGTGGGACTGTCCTAGTCCCAATCGGATTTTTGTTCTGGAGTAAAAGCTTCGGGAAGGTCATTTAACTAGCCTCGTTGTTGGTAGGTTCCTGAAAATTACTCGGCTATTGCACATTCCAAGGAGGTATCGACCGTCCAAGGACACGCACTGCCCTCTTGCGGCATAATGATGCACACATTCTGTTGAACTAATGTTTCTAAAGTAGGCGATGTACCTGGAAAACACATGTAGCCTTTTCGTGACACGCTATATCTCTACTCGTGCTTCAATAGAAAACAGGTATCTAAAATAAAATCGAACTAGTGTCACGACATAGAGTAAAACAAATATATTAAAACTGATATTTTATGAATAACATAAAGGAGCGATTGAAAACTCAAGGAACACGGACAACGTCGCAGTAGAGCCATTGCGCAAAACACAAAGCAATGCCGTGAAACAGCCAATATCCCGAAAATCAAAATCCTTTATTTACCAATTACTTATGTACAAATGACAGCCAAACAAATAACAAACTGTGCTTAAAAGTGAAAGGCCTACGTTGTAGATTCATAGTTTACTCTCAATTCCGATTATTTTGATGTTTCAGTTTTGTGGCAAATAGCTTTAAAAAGTAGCGTACCCATAATAGACCTTATAAGTCATACTGATAAACGTTTCACGAATGTGAAAATATTGACATAAAAACATAGCTACGTCAGCGTCGATGTACAAATAAATAGATGTGGTTCACTTGGTAAACACAAGGGGGCTCACTCTAGCAAGTAATCGCAGCCTCTAGTCCGGAAATTATTTTCTCTGGAGTTCGATGCAATAACTGTGAAACCAAGAGCAATGTCTGAAATACACGCGTATGCCATTACCCATTCGTTTTTAACATTAACGTTATTGTTCGAGTAGCCCTTTGTGTCAAAATAAATTGGGAAAATACCCAATTTCGCCATAAAACATTTACATAACTGTTCTTTAAAATGCCGATGCATAAAAAATAAAAAAATGATATTCAATCTTCAGGGGAAGAAATTATACACTTAATCTTCAAAGGGCTGATCAAGACATTCCTTGGATAAAATACAGAAAACAAGCCTAATCTACCCATCCAAAAATCCACATCAACTAGACGGTCTCCAAATTTCTCTGACATACTGGAAAATGCAAATCTATAAAAGTAGTCTCTAAAAATATGCGTCTGAAACCCGTTAATTCTGTCGCGTGACGTTGCGTACGCCTCAGCTACTTGCGGGGCGAGGAGAGAGTTAAGGTACCTCTGCCCTTGCGGTGGCCTGAGGCCAAAAACCGAACAATGCCTCCTCAAAGTGCCCTTAGAAGGACATTGTAGCATTGCCTTCCTATACATTTCTATGGTACTTTTATAGTAATGTAGGTCAGAACTTTTTTTTGGGGTGGGTGGGGGGGTGAAGCCATGAATCTGAATGATGCATGGAATCTGAGCACCCCTGTGCCCGTTTCCCACTTGCCCTCAGAATGTTGGGCCCCGCTGAGAAACAGAGCCGTAGAACCACAGCCGTTAGGTTTCCTCCCTTTTCTTTTTTTTTTTTTATGGTCGGAGACAGACATTTCCCATGAGACCATGGAGACAGAAGCGGCTCCGACCGTAGCCTACTAGCCTCAGAATGTGGCCAGTCTAATTTTACTTAATAAATAAAACACAGGCTGAACAAGATGCCCTGGGCTCTCTCACAAGTCAGTCTCACTTAGCAGCTGTGCGCTAGGCTTCCTGCTGAAGGCAGCCTTGCATGCAGGCCTGGCACACGACTGGTGAGGCGGGCGATGATGTCACAAAAGGAGGGTAAGTTCTGGTGTGACTCACCCGGGCTAAGAGGGCCTGCTAAATATGTAAATCGAACCGCACCTGAGAACGTCAAGGAAGAAAGACAAAAGCCTCAAAAGCGCGAGGGCTCCTTTTCAGTTCGGATCAGAACGTGCGTAATTACCATACGGGAGAGGAAAAACGGGCTACAAAGACAGCTGTGTGCCCCCCCCCCACCTTCACACTCGCACGGGCGAAAATACGACAGAAAGCTGTAAACATCTGCGTGTGATCCTCCTAGCGAACTGGATTTACAGTTACCGTGGTCGCTAATGTTCACAGGTACACCCCCCCCCCCTACTGCCACTCTTAAACCCTGTCCTGCAAAAAGTGGGGGCAAAAAGTCCAGGATAGGCAGCTGTTGAGGGGGCCATGGGGGGGGGGGGTGGGGGTGTTGGCCAGCTGTATGTCCCAGGGTGCATTGCGGCAGGCGCTGGGAGATCAATGGGAAGGCAGCTCTGACAGATCTCTGTGGTGAGGTGTCTGAGCGAACGCCTGCTGTATATCATTAAGTCTGCGTCTGCTCTGACTGCTGCCTGCGACTAACCCAGATAGCAGCCAGACTCCCAAATCAAAGACATGTGGGCTGCACATAGCTCTCGCTCTCTCCTTCTCTGCCTCTCTTTCCCTTCTCTTCCTCCTCTCCTTCCCCTGCATTCTCTCTTTCTCTCTGTCACACACCGTCTCCGCGTTGTTCTCTCTCTTGGCGTGACACGGGGCTCCGCGCGTTCTTCCTCCCCACGGGCTCCTCTTCCTCTCCCTCGCCTCCTCACCCAATCCCTGACCTCCCCCTCCCTCTTCCTGCTCTCACTTTCTAACACCTCGCTCCTTCCTTATGACTCTGCCTCTCCCTTCTTCCACCGCCCTTCTCTTCCCCACCCATCCTTCCTCAGCCCCTCCCTCCCTCCCTCTTAACCCCCCCTCCCTCTTTCAGTCTCGCCCTCTCTCTATCCCTCCCTTCCTCTGTCAGCCTCTCCCTCCCTCCCTCCCTCCCTCCCTGGCAGGGGATGACTCAGAGAGACAGAACTAGCTGTGAAGTAGTGAGGGAGAGAGAGAGCCACTCGTCCCCTTCCCCGTACGGTTTCTCCGGCGACCGAACAGGAGCGTAAACAGGAGGACTGGCGCTGAATCAGGTGCTCCTCCGTTACGGCGATGTATTGCCAGTGCGTTTTTAAAAAGCCCCTCTGGGTCCATTTGTACACTGTAAATAGTCTGACGCTGCTTGGAAGAAGGGGACCAAGACACATAAAAAAGTGCTACACGGCGATAGAGTCCCTTTAGAGTTCAGAGACCAGAAGTGCTTCATCCACGGAGAAAGGGGTTCATGGTCTGGACCTGTAACAGGATGAAGTTTCCCTTGTGGGGACATAACACCCCTCCATTGCCATTGCTCCTGAAAGTGATGATTTTAGTGTGCAATGAAAAGGATGATGATCTGACCGCGCAGGCCTTCACCCCTGACACCCGTGTGATCGGAACGTTGTCATTCCGGCTGTAAAGTCGCGCTTGGGAGCGACTATATTTCCTCGTCGCTTACTTTTCACCGTGCACCCGAGATCCCGTCGGAGGGAAGCATAAGTTATTTTGACCTGAATAAAAGATACCGTGCCAGACTTTTGAGGGACAGAATGGCACATTCTCGGCACTGTGCCTCTGGACCAGCAGGCCCTCAGAGACACGGTGTAACCAACCCGGCCTCGTTAATGGAGCGCTGGTCCTGAGGGACGCTGGGTGTAACGTGACCCAGACACTGCAGCTAAAGAGATCACAGAGCTGCAGGCCAGGCCAGGCCGGTCTGGGATACAGGGAATTTTACAATCACTCGGTCATTCACTCACTCACTCACTCACACACTCACTCACTCACTCACTCACTCACTCACACATTCACTCACTCACTCACTCACACATTCACTCACTCACTCACTCACTCACTCACTCACACATTCACTCACTCACTCACTCACTCACTCACTCGGTCATTCACTCACTCACTCACACATTCACTCACTCACTCACTCACTCACACATTCACTCACTCACACACTCACTCACCCACACATTCACTCACACATTCACTCACACACTCACTCACTCACTCACTCACTCACTCACACATTCACTCACTCACTCACTCACACATTCACTCCGTCATTCACTCACTCACCCACACATTCACTCACTCACACATTCACTCACTCACACATTCACTCACTCACTCACACATTCACTCACTCACTCACACATTCACTCACTCACTCACTCACACATTCACTCACTCACTCACTCACACATTCACTCACTCACACATTCACTCACACATTCACTCACTCACACATTCACTCACTCACCCACAAATGCAAGCACTCACCCACACCTACCAAAATTTCACTCTAGCCCACTGGATTACACTACACTCACACACTCAAAATGACAAGACACATTCACATATACAGTTTCACATTCAATTCACATTTGCTCTACAATTGCCCCTTCCTTCAGTCCCCTACTGAAAATGGCATGCAGACAAAGAAGCACACACAGAAAACACAAGGCTCCCAATCAAGTAACACATCAATACAGAATGGCACACAGACACACAAACACATCCAGGCAGTCTTACAGTGCGATACGAGGTGGCACATTTGCTCGCCCACAGCCACTACAGTATGTTCCTTTCAGGACATATAGGTCAACCTGATTGGATCTGTACAGCGGTAACAGAGAATGAGCTTCTCAATCTACCCTTTATTTCCTTTCCAAGCTGCACTCCCCTCCCATAGCTGGGCAATAGAGGGGGGGGGGGGGGGGCGTCTCTCCTAGGCAGCCAGTGGAGGAGGCAGCAGGACTGGGCATGCTGCCCGAACTGCCCCTGGCACCCAGCGCTGGCTGCCCATCAGTCCCCCAGCCTGCCCCAAGCTCCAGTCCCCCTTTCAGCTGCGCCCCACTGTCTCCAGATTACACCCCCCACCCCCGCCCCCGCCCAGGGGGTCTGCAGGGCTCATGTCACCCTGAGACCACTGAACAGTTCTGGACCGGAGACAAGACCGCAGGAGCAAAGGAAACATCAAAGGTTAGTTCCACAATGGAAAAGCAAAAATAATGGGGAAAAACCTACTTTAGCTAGGGAATACACACACACACACACACACACACACAAACAACCCATACACATACACACACACACAGATACACACACAAACACCGCTCCCCTTCAAACACACACACACACACACAATCACACAGCTCCCCTTCAAACACACACACACACACAAACACACAGCTCCCCTTCAAACACACACACACCCACACAATCACACAGCTCCCCTTCAAACACACACACACACACACACACACACACAAACAAACAGACACACAACACAAACACACAGCCTCCCCTCAAACACACACCATAGTGTTGGGAGGGGTTAGGATCTGCAGGAGGATTCTCTGTTGGCCTGGCCTGATTAACACTTCCTGGAACACTGCACGATTCCACCCTGGATTGAATAACCTGACCCGTATCGGAGACACTGCTAACTTTCTCTGAAGAAAGACTGGAAGAGGGAGCGATCGAGGGAGAGAGAGAAGCCCCACAGGAATGTTGGGAGGGCAGAGCTCAGTATTGAACCAGTTTAACAAAAAACACAAAAGGCCTCCGCCCAATTTAATTTCGTACTTTGTTTGCGAACGCTGCTATTTACGTTTAGTCATTTTTTTTCCCAAGCATTATGCCTGCTTGTAATGTTTAATTCAAATGCAAACAATGTATTCCAGCAAGGATATATCAATTATTTAGATTATCATTACTCTGATTGAGAGCTGTATGGAGGCTTGTGGCTCCGTCACCAGCAGCGCTGTCTCTGGATCCCAGCAGCAGCAACTGCAGGCCTGCTTTTTTCTCTCTATCCCTCCTCTCTTGTGAAGAATTGTGATGCTTAAAGAAGATATTTCTTGACAGCTCCAAAGATGCTTCAACCCAAAATAAACCAGCACACACACACACACACACACATGCAAACAGATTTTTATATATGCCTACATACATACTCAAATGCAGAGGAAATGTAGAGAAACGCGCAGGCACACACGTGAGTAAAATGGCAGTTAATCTTTAGTTACTAGTAACACACCCTCGCTCCACTCCAGGGTCATGGGTTCAAAGGGCAGATTTCATGCTGCAAGCAGAGATGAGCGACTCCGGGAACAGAACATGCCCTTCCTCGAGCCACACGACTCCTCTCACTAACGTCATTAAGGGACGGAGTTATTAGATTAATCGGGATTAGCCCAAACATCACCGGCCCAGATGGAGCAGTCAAACAGGGAACCCTGCAAACCCTGAGAAAGTCTCTGTCACGCAGATAGTCTGACCAACACAGACACCGGAACACACACAGCCGCGCAGATAACACACCTAGAAAAACACACGAGCAAGGAACAACATTCACCGAGAACTGGGAACAGGAGCACTTGAAGACGCTGACCATTAACTCAAAAATATTTTAAAAAACGGAATAAAAACATAACTGAGAGAAAAGCCACCAGCACAGTCTGTCAGAGACTCGGAGAGTACAAGCTGAGCTAACTGGGGCAGGGAATCTGACTGGTGTTTTTGGGAGTGAGGGAGGGGGAGAGAGAGGGAGAGGCAAGGCTCCTGTCGGGCGAGCGAGGCGGAGTGCCAGTCGACGCTCCGGGCTGGAGCCAGTGCTGGGCGTAACCGTGGCCACGGGAGGGCATTGGGTGAGCTGCTCACAGGCTTATTTTTCACAGCTCGCCTGCCCTTGAATTCTCCACTTATTTGCAGAGTTCACTTTCCAAAGCCTTCCGGCCTACCTACTCCTCTAGGCCCAGGTCCTTTACCATGTTCTCTCTCTCTCTTTCTGTATGTCTATCTCTGTATCTCTCCGACTCTCCCTATTGCTCTCTACCTGTTTGTCACGCTCAGTAGTCGGGCCCAACAGAGGATAGCTTCAACAAGCTTTTACACCTTTCAAGTGACTGACCATTACTCATAATTATATACCCACCCACCATTGAGCACGTAAACCACTCACTCTGCCTCGCTGTGTTTGCATGCTGTGTGTGTGTGTGTGTGTGTGTGTGTGTGTGTGTGTGTATGTATGTGTGTGTGTGTGTCTAAATCACTTGAATTAATCACAAATGAAGTGCAGGTACTGTAGTGTCCCCCCTGGCTGATGAGACACCGCAGGGTTATGGCCAGTGTTTCATGTTGAAATCGTTCCCTGAGAGGGCCTCTTTTGGCCGGCACAGTGCTGACTGTCTGCCACACTCCTGGGCACAGGTGCACTCAGCGGCCTCCCACGGGCTGTCTCTCCCCTGAGATACCACCAGCTTCAGGCCAGGGTCCGGGTTCTTACAGTAAATCACCTCAGAGTGAGAATACTGATCTAGGATCAGTTTTGCATTTTGGCTCATAATGGATAAGGTAAGGAGTGGGCTTGGCAATCCTGACCCCAGATCAGTACTCCACAGTTCATAGGAATACATTTCCTTTTCTGATGCACCTAATCTGAAATACAACACACCGAGTGATCCACATAGCAAACACTGGTCACTGATCAAATATTTAACATTTTAATATAGATCATCAGGGACTTTCAGAAACAGTAGTGAGACCTTCCTGTTCATTCTTAATTGAGTGAAAGGATAAAATCATATTTAAGTAGCCAAAGCATGTGTATTACCGGGAAGGATTAGCGCCCCTCTATGATCCTAGGCACACACATTTTAGGATTTAAGCCAGGGTTGAAACAGTAGAATGTTGTTCGGAAGGGGACTGTCGCAAAAGTATGATTTTAGAATACAAATTCACACTTCTTGGAAGTGCTTATTAATTATTAATTTAGGGGAGACAAGTGGATAATTTGCAGGTGTGTCTCAGAAGGTCAGCAAGAGGTTTGGATGCTCTTCCGCACGCTCCCCATATGCACACCAGTCATTTACCACAGTATTCCCAAAACACACAAATGATATTTCTTACAGTATTCCCCATACACACAGTGGACATTTCCAACAGTATTCCCCAAACACACAGCATATATTTCCGACAGTATTCCCAAAAGACACAAACGATACTTCTTGCAGTATTCCCCATACACACAGAGGATATTTCCTACAGTATTTCCCAAACACACAGAGGATATTTCCCACAGTATTCCCCAAACACACAGCATATATTTCCTACAGTATTCCCAAAACACACAAACAATATTTCCTACAGTATTTCCCATATGCACAGAGGATATTTCCCACAGTATTCCCCATACACACGGAGGATATTTCCTACAGTATTCCGCATATGCACACCACTTTTTTCCTACAGTATTCCTGACATGCACAGCACTTCTTTACATGAGTGTGGTAATTTAACGAGCACATGAGCTCCTTCCCGGTGATTCCCACATAGGGTCCCACCGGGGCTGTGTCTCCACTTGATTTGTTATATATGGGGATTTCATGTGGGTCACCCTGGTACCCACATCAGATGGATATAACCTGTGTATCACCACAGCTCTGTGTCCACTGCAGCAAGCCACAATATCTCATCCTTTATGTACGAGAGAATCCAGATTAAAAAAATAACTATGGAACTCCCCCCCTCAAAAAAAAAAGACAGTAGATGTTTTAATCTGCCTACAATGTAAGGCATGTGCTTTCAGCAGCAAGCTGACACACACACACACATACCATACGCATATGCAGCACATCTCCTAGGAAACCAAACCCAGGAGCACACAGTTATCAGCACAGCTCCGCGGCATGCAATTATCCAATTATCACCCTCTCCTGAATCAGCACATCGCATCACATGACAGCCGTTTTAGCTGGCTCTCTCTACACCTTCAGATTTGCATGTAGCACTTGTCCTTCCAGTTCTGTCTCCCTGTCTCCCGCGCTCCCTCTCTCTCATTATTTTGTGGAGGAGTCTCGCCAGCAGGAGCAGCGGGGCCCTTTCAGGAGCAGTGGTGAGCTCGAGTGAGTGGCGTTGCTGTCAGACAGGCCACGTCGAGGACCCTGGCCGTACAGAGCGCTGTCACAGAGTGCTCAGCCTCTCACACACTAAGTGTTAGGACTGACTGCACACCCAGGCGCCTGCACCCCCCAGCTGACAGCACAAGGCTGATCTCATTGCCAGCGTATGTGCCTGTGTGTGTGTGTGTGTGTGTGTGTGTGCGTGTCTGCCAGTGTATGTGCCTGTGTGTGTGTGTGTGTCTGCCAGTGTATGTGCCTGTGTGTGTGTGTGTGCGTGTCTGCCAGTGTATGCGCCTGTGTGTGTGTGTTTGCGTGTCTGCCAGTGTATGCGCCTGTGTGTGTGTGTGTGTCTGCCAGTGTATGTGCCTGTGTGTGTGTGTGTGTGTGTGTGTGTGTGTGCGTGTCTGCCAGTGTATGCGCCAGTGTGTGTGTGTTTGCGTGTCTGCCAGTGTATGCGCCTGTGTGTGTGTGTGTGTGTGTCTGCCAGTGTATGCGCCTCTGTGTGTGTGTGTGTGTGTGTGTGGCTGCCAGTGTATGCGCCTGTGTGTGCGTGCATTTGCGTGGCTGCCAGCGCATGTGCCTGTGTGTGTGTGTGTGTGTGTCGGCCAGCGTATGTGCCTGTCTGTGTGTGTGTGTGTGTGTGTGTGTGTGTTGAGAGAGAGAGAAAAAGAGAAAGGAAAAGAGAGAAAGAAATTGTGTGCGTGAGGGGTAGGGGACAACAATTAAAGAAATTAAAGGCGTACTGCAAATCCTGTAATTAACAAAGAAACAACAAAACAGAGGGGTTGTATCTTTTACACTGGTGTAGTAAAAAAGGGGGAGAATCCCTCTTTGCCCATGTTTATTTTGTTAGCGCTCTTGTTTGATGGAAAAGGGGGAGCGAGGGGAAGAGGATTGGTGCTGTCAGTAATGCTGCGTTGCATTTTCCCCGGTAAACACTGATGTGTTTGTGCAGCTCGTCTTCTCCCTTCCTCCACTCTTCTGCCACACTCCAGCAATTTCTGCGAATGCTCTCCTGTCATATCAACTAACAATTGCCAATATTCTGCCTTCAGTATGCAGAGGAAGGCCTTGAAGTAACAGCATCCTCATATGCCACGGATTCATTCTCCGTGTAGGAAAAAAGTGTTTATGCTGTGTTTTTCAAAAATAGTTTATTGGGATAGGCAAAGAGGCTGGCTTGTTAAGATTTTGTTTTTATTTTGTGGGTATTGCACTTCTGTCTTATCTTCCCTTTTGGACATTTTTATGAAAACTTTCGAGTGTGTAAGACAGTTCATCGATTTGACTAAGGCTAGGAGGCCAAATATTATAGACAGCAAATAGCAATAGAGGCAGATGGATAGATCATTCTACTGCAATTGTACCACAATAGCAATGGGAAAATAGCACATACATTTTTAATTATAGTGCCGTGAGAAAGTATTTGCCCCCTTCCTGATTTCCTCTACTATAGCATATTCGTCACACTGATTGGTTTCAGATCTTTGGACAAAGTAATACTAGACAAAGGGAAACAAAACATATGTTTTTAATTATTATTCTATTTATTTAATTTAAAAAAATAAGTTATCAAACACCCACATCACCTATGTGAAAAAGTCATTCCCCTTGAGTTACTCAATCAACCAGTTCACCAAATGGAATTGACAATTCGATTCAGCTGACTGAACACAGCCAGGCTTGATTGCCGCCAGCCCTGTTGAATCTAAACCTCACTCATATTGAACCTCAGCATCAGATGAAGTGGTCACCACAAAGTTTCTATAAGCACACTATGCCACGATCAAAGGAAATTCCAGAAGAGATGAGAAAAAAAGATGTCAAAATATATCAGTCTGGAAAGGGTTACAAAGCCATTTCAAAGGCTCTGGGACTTCACCAAACCACAGGGAGAGCCATTATCTCCAAATGGAGAACACTTGGAACAGTAGTGAATCTTCCCAGGAGTGGCAGTCCTGTGAAAACAACTCATCCAGGAAATCAGAAAAGATCCGAGAAGAACATCTAAACATCTAAACACCCGTAGGCCTCTCTAGCCTCCACAATAAGGAGGAGACAGGGCAAAAATGTAATTCATGGGAGAACAGCAAGTTAGAAGCCACTGCTAACCAAGAGAAACAGGAATGCTCATCGCACATTCACGAAAAGGCACCTAGATGATCCATTATGGTTCCATTATGTCTGGCGTAAAACTAAGTATTTATCACAGTACAAGCCATCGAATATGGTGGCGTGGGGATGCTTTGCTACCTTGTGACCAGGAAGATTAGCTATTATTGAAGGAACTACGAGTTCTCTGTACCAGAAAATTCTTGTCTAGTCATCTGTCCCTGAGCTGAAGATAAAGTGTGGGTTACGCAACAATACAGTTATCCAAAACACAAATGTAAGTCCACATCTGAATGGGTGAAAAGAAACAAAATTTTAGTTTTCCTAGTCTATGTCCTGATTTGAACCCGATAAAGATACCGTGGCAGGATGTGAAACAAGCAGTTCATGCTTGAAAACCTACCAGTTTATCTGAATTAAAATAGTTCTGCAAAGAAAAGTGGGCTAATATTCCACCACAGAGACGTGAAAGACTGATATGAAATAATAGGAACCATTTGCTTGCAGTTAATGCTGCTAAACATGGTGCAGCCAGTTACTAAGCTTAAGGGAGAAATTTCCCATTGGTGATATGGGTGTTCAATAAATAACTGAAACAGTAACTTTAAAAACACTTTAATGGCATTAATACTGTAGCGCAATGCAATTGAAAGCTTCATGACACTGCTAGTGACACAGCAGAACTGTCGGGCGAACAATACTCCAACAGACCTTATGACCTGGGACAAAACTATAAAAACCAGACAGTAAACAGTAGACCTACATTAATACGAAATTAGTGACAAATGTAACCATGGCCATGCAAAAAAAAAAATTAAAAAATTACTTAAATATCAAAATATGCAACAAAAAAAAAAGGCTAAAATCGTTATATGCTGGGAAAACTTTACAAAAAGGGTGGTATTTTTCTTTTTTCATTTCTCTTGTTGTTATGCAATAAGAGTTTGGCTGCTGTTCTGTCTCCCACTATGATCACTTTTAACCCAAAATACACCCACGGAATCTGAGAGTGAGGGGAACATGGCGTGTACTGTTTTGTGTACAACCAATGCAGAAATGCACTGGATAAGCCGGGCCCGAATCAGCTGACCACAGTTGAGACAGAGGAATGGAACAGCAACAGTACAACTGACCTTAGTTTACATAATTTGTGATAGGCACTCCTGCTATCAGGCTTTGGGACTGTATGTGCCCTGTTCTATTTCAGCACATTCCAGACCATTTTAATGTGTGTGTTTTTAGTAAATGTGCTGGGAATATTTCACAAAATGTGGAGACCATAAATAATTTGTATACCATTACCAGGGGTATTGTAAAAGGATGTAAATGATCAACCATCGATGAACAATGATAAGTAATTACAATTATAAATATACAGAAAATTAACCATTAACTAAACATTTCTCGTGTGCAGACATAAGAAAGCTGGCTGGCTCCTTTGTGGGCTGTCGGAAAACACTCTAAAAAATAATCCTAAAACTAAAAATTAGGCTACATCCCCTTAAAAGGTGCAATTGTAGCATAATGGAGAATTTAACAAAAAATAATAATACTAAATTACACTATCATAATTGATTCTTAATCCTTTCCCAACAGTAAGGATTCAACCAAAGTGGACGTAGAAGCATGTGCATAGGTTAATGCTCCTTGTCTACATTATTTAAATATAACCTTGATTTGTGCTGCTAGTTTAAAAATATATATATAAAAAGCAAGTATTCGTACAACATCGCAAAAGTTAGGCTACTATCTTGATCAGGAAGATAAGGTAGTCTAAAAAACGAGTTACCTGCCGAACGTTGCAACGCACATATTGTACTTAAAAAGCACAAACGGCACAATTGCCAATAGGGATGGCATAAATCTTGTGTTTTGCAACGGTAAAGCATTGAAAAACAACAACTTAGCATCACACTCAACATAAATCACCAAAACAAAAAGCAACGGATTTATCTCGACAATTAAGGGGTTAAGGGTAAAGTGAACTGAATTGTAAGAAGTTGGTTTCCAGGGGAACTATTCTTACTGTTCCAGCTGAGCTGGGCAAAACCAATAACGTTTTAGAAAAAGGGGGAGTGCAACCTGACCAGAGTCGTTTTATTACAATTAGCTTTGTTTAAAACGATTGCGCAGACTGCTGTGCGTCATAAAAAATTCTGCATGTATACCTCTTCCTGTTGTATTTTTATTTTTCACGAAGAGGTTATTATATACTTTCTTGTATCAGCCTTTTCACCCGCAGCGACGCGGTGCTGGCGGCCCTGCCAAGTCAGTTTGAAAAGATCAGACAAAGGCAGCAGGAAGCCCCTCGGCTTGGCAATGCGTGCGAGCTGAGCGCAAAGACAAACCGAAACCTTTCTCTTTTCGCGACTGCATTAGGAAGAGACGTTCGAACCGGCCGGATTTTTACCTACAATTAAAGAACCGGTATTTAAAACATCTTTTTGAAAATGTACGACCGTTTGGATCCCCGGGGTGACCGAGAAGGATTTTCTCAAGACAAAATGGGTTGTGCTGTCTGAGCGGTAGCCTGCGTTTCCCCCCCTTTGGTTAAGGTTTGCAATGGAACTAGCTTTTTTGGCTTTTTGTATTTGAATCCTACTGCGCAACCCAGACGGATCACGTGGGTCGCGCGGAGTTGATCGATTTACTCAAATATATCAAAAGATAAACGGAAAGGTTGTAAAAAAAATATTTTTTTTTGCCTGGGCGATAGACGATACTTGAAATAAAAACAACGGCTGGGGTTAACCGCAATATTTTTTATGCGTGTGTAAAATGGAGACGCACATTTCGTGTCTCTTCCCGGAAATTTTAGCCATGATTTTCAGTTACTTGGATGTGAGGGACAAAGGCAGAGTGGCCCAAGTGTGTACCGCTTGGAGGGACGCGTCTTACCACAAGTCGGTCTGGAGAGGGGTCGAAGCCAAGTTACATTTGAGGAGGGCCAACCCGTCCCTGTTCCCTAGTCTCCAGGCCCGGGGAATCCGGAGAGTGCAGATTCTAAGCTTGAGGCGCAGCCTCAGCTACGTGATACAGGGGATGCCGAATATCGAGAGCCTAAACCTTAGCGGCTGCTATAACTTAACGGATAACGGCCTGGGGCACGCTTTCGTACAGGAAATCCCTTCGCTGCGGGTCCTCAACCTCAGCCTGTGCAAGCAGATCACCGACTCCAGCCTGGGCAGAATCGCCCAGTACCTGAAAAACTTGGAGGTGCTGGAACTTGGCGGGTGCAGCAATATCACCAACACGGGTCTGTTACTCATCGCGTGGGGCTTGCACAGGCTGAAGAGTCTCAACCTTCGCAGCTGCCGACATGTGTCGGACGTTGGCATCGGACACCTGGCCGGCATGACCCGGAGCGCGGCCGAGGGTTGTCTCAACCTGGAGTACCTAACCTTACAAGACTGTCAAAAGTTGACGGACCTGTCCCTCAAGCACATCTCAAAAGGCTTGACGAAGCTCAAAGTGCTCAACCTAAGTTTCTGCGGGGGGATCTCGGACGCTGGTATGATTCATTTGTCCCACATGACCAGTCTGTGGAGCCTTAACCTTCGGTCGTGTGACAACATCAGCGACACGGGCATCATGCATCTGGCCATGGGCACTCTGAGGTTGTCGGGACTGGACGTATCGTTTTGCGACAAGATTGGTGACCAAAGCCTGGCGTACATAGCTCAGGGTCTCTACCAGTTGAAATCGTTGTCTCTGTGCTCCTGTCACATAAGTGACGATGGCATCAACAGGATGGTGCGGCAGATGCACGAGCTCAGAACCCTGAACATTGGCCAGTGCGTGCGGATTACAGACAAAGGACTCGAGCTCATTGCAGACCACTTGACACAGTTGACTGGAATCGATCTGTATGGATGTACAAAAATCACTAAACGGGGACTGGAGAGGATAACACAGCTTCCTTGCCTTAAAGTTTTAAACCTGGGACTATGGCAGATGACCGAAAGTGAAAAAGTGAGGTGAAACTTGTGCGATATAGGGGGAGACAGAGGGGAGGGAGGAAAGGGGGAGGGGTGAGTGGGCGGGGGAATTTTCATTATTTAAAAAAAATGTTTGCCGAACTTCATAGTTAAATATTTTTTAATGTAATGAACAATAAAACTGTGACTTAAGTTCCGTTAGACAAAATACGCAATTATTAAATATATAATTTCAAAACTACTGTGTCCCATTTGAGACATTGTTTCTCAACTTTTAAATTCCTTTTAAAAAGTCGCAAATTTAGTTAACTTCTCACTCCCCCAGCATCGTGTCTAAAATATCTTGGCTACCTCGTTAATTCATTTAAAAAAAATTATATTCTGTATTCTTTAGAAGAAATAAATGGGAGACAAATTGTGCCTAGGAAATTATCCCCTCCCCCACTGCCTCTTTCTATAGAGAATTGGGAAAGGAATGGGTTTTTAACTATCTTTGTTAAATTTCCTTCACATTCTTATCTGTTATGGGAATGTAAGTGTTTCAAACCCAGAGTGCTCAATTCGGATTAAACCAAGTTTATGTGCAGATGAACAAAATACAGAATTTGGGGGGGGAAATACAAAAGACGTTTTTTGTTTTGTTTTAGCACAACTTGCGGGCCTCAGAGCCCGGGGTTCAGGCTTTGAGTAAGGCGTCCTTTCAGCTGGTGTATTTATGCTTATGTAAGCAGATTTGAAAATTAATAGCTGTAATTCAGAGCGTCGTACTTCAAATTGAAGTGATTTCCTTTATAACAGATAGGCTACCCCGTTACAAATGTTTCTCGCTCAAGACTAATTCCGCTGTATAGAACATTCTGATTTGCTTCCTTCTTACAATAAGCAAACAAATTAATTGGCGGAATGTCAGTATTTAAAAAAAATAATAAAACCCATAATTTTAAATAAAGGAGGATGCAAAAAAGATTGATTTTTTTTTTTCCGTGGGTAACAAGCGAATGCGTGTCAGGCCTGTGTAACATGATGTATCGACCTGCAACATCTATCGAGTCCTGCTGAAAAGCTACTGTGTTCAAATGTACTGTGTGTGTATTTGTAAGAAAAAAATCCAAATTAAATTGTTTTATATTCTTACAGTAAACATGAAAGTTGATATTTATATAATAAAGATGGGGAAGATGAAGTGTTTTGGAGGAAAAAAAAGGCTTCTTGTTTTTAATTCCATTGTTTGGCTTGCTCTTTTTGAGGAAAAACGGAACCAGTGACCAGATCTAAGGTTTCACTGCAAATTATTGCATTATTCTGAGAAACACAAGTTGGTACATGAATGTGAAAAATGTTTTTGCAGCGGAACCCAAAAATAGCAAACTAAGTTGTTAGTGAGTGTACTCGGAATATGCAGTATAGTCAGAAAATTGCTCTTGGAAGTTTACCCACTACAAATTATAAAATTATCTTTTTTCTTTTTTCTTTTTTTTTTCTTATCAAGGCATGCAAGAAGAAACTCCCTGTGGTCACCATGCCACATCATGAGTGTCATATTGTGACTTTAATGAAACCGTATATATATATATATATGACTTGCTTGTGAAACTGCCTAAATATAGTCTTAAAAAAAAAATGTTTAAGTCTAAAAAATTACACCATCTTCATATGAACCCTCCTGACGCAAATGTGTCAAATTGGACAGGGAAGCGAAAACTAGGGCCTCCAGTGTTGTAATGGCTGGGTCTAAGCAGTTGCCATTGTTGCCTCAAGTTAAGAAGCCAGGTTTAGATGTTTCTTCTCCATGCTCAGTCACGCATACCAGATCTGTGAGATGGGGGTCCCCCTGGGAGTTTTCAACCCCCCCCCCCCACCCCCCAATACCCACCAGCAACCCCCATTCCCCACACACAGACACTTTTTAACATTCTTCACCATCATTCAAAGCATTTAAGCTCTCTCTTTTTGCACTCCCCCCCCCTCTTCCATCCAGCAGGGTGGAGAGATGAGGAAAAAGGGGGTGGGAGTTTTCCTCCCGACAGGGAGAGAGGAATTTGTTCTTTTTTTTTGTTGTTTTTTTTCTCTCTCCCTCCCCTTCATATTGGCCAAGTGTCCGTCAGGGGGGAGGTCGAGCTGTAGACTTTTCAGATTCTTCTGTTCGTCCTCTTAAGCGTTACACAGAATTACCCTTCTGCCAGGCATTTAAATAAAGACATGATTTTTTTTCAAAGCAAATCTCACAAGGTCAATATTCCTTAAATGCAGGAGTGATGGTTTGTTCCTGTTCTCAAAAGTATTTTTTATTTTTATTTTTGACCCAAATGTTGACTATTGGGGTGTTTTAAGATTTTTTTGAACTGATGTTTTGTGGAACAAATTAGTCTTTTAAACTATTGGGTCAAAATGAATCCTGCAGACAAGTTTACAGTTGAAGAGTTAATTACTTCCTGCATGGTACAACTCCTTCATATTCTTGGAATATTTTAACCTGCACTTCCTTTCTACAATTTAGCAATTAGCATTATGAATCTCGGTCTTTTAATAGCAGTTAGTATATTGGCAGCAGTGGGCTAGTGTCCTCTCTAGCCGTTTTAACAGCAAGGTGTTATGAAGTTACAGTACAGCCCCTTTGAAGTTGGGGGTGAAAGATCCTTATCTCCTAGAGCCCATAGCTCTTGCAGTCCTTCATGAATTTAATTGTACAGTCACAACCAAAAATCTGGCAAATGCAATAAAGCTGTTTCAGTGAAACCAGGATTTAATGAGGAATATGAAGTCAGGTATAACTTTCAGTCCTGAGAAATGGGAAAGGAGGGAGGAGGGAGTGGGGGGAAGGTGTTTTCCTTAAGGTCTGCCACCGATTCATGGAAAATACCAAGGAATTTGTGAGTCACTGTTTAACTTTGAACTGCAGAAACTCAGTTGGCAGGGATCAAATCCCGTCTCAAACAGAAAGACCAGGGCAAATGGTTTCCTTATTGTACATCTTTACTGAGACCTGCTCCTGTTTAATACTCCTCCAGACACTCACTTCCTGTTAATTTGGAACAGGGATGTCTCGTAATTGCTTCACAAGGGGTCCGGTGCTCATAAGAGACATAGGAAAGGCTGAATGTTAAATTAACCAAGTTCCTTACAATCCCAAGGAACTTTTCATTCTGTCTAAAATTTTCCCAAAACATTTTTATAAACTGCGTATGAGGCACACAGTGAATGGGAAGGTGAATTAGAATGTGAGTTAGTGCTATTTTGTTCTGGACTAATGGGAGCACCTGAGACCCCCCCCCACACACACACACACACCCCAGAAGGGATCTTTATACTGAAGTGATATTTTGAGAAAAAGGAATCTGCCCAAGGCAAGAGCTGCATGTAGAGCCTACTTCTACAAAAAGTGTACACAAGTAAAATTACAATTTCTCTAGGTTGATGCTTGCGGGTTCATTTCACCTTTGAAACGCAACTTTGGTAACCAAACCGAAACGCATGTCAATATATGCAGAGCTGGGGTTCGTACGATGTGCTTCCCACACTTTCTCGAGCGGTGCACACACTTTGTCAGTCGCTTATCTTGTGTCCTTGTGTTGTATGCGCTCGCACGTGATCTTGTTACCAGCAACACGTAGTTAGTTACGTTGAACGATCCCTGGATAATTGCGATGATCGTACGCACCGCGCTCTTGAGCAAACGGGCTGGGCGATCTTCCGGGAGGAGAAGCTGGGCGGCCTGTAGCGTAGTGGTTAAGGTAAATGACTGGGACACGCAAGGTCAGTGGTTCAAATCCCGGCGTAGCCACAATGAGATCCGCACAGCCGTTGGGGCCCTTGAGCCAAGGCCCTTAACCCTGCATTGCCCCAGGGGAGGATTGTCTCCTGCTTAAGTCTAATCAACTGTACGTCGCTCTGGATAAGAGCGTCTGCCAAATGGCAGTAATGTTAATGTTAATGGAGGAGGAGGCAGCCCCGCCGGAGCTGGACTCCGGGCCGGCTCGACCGGGGGACCACAGCTGCGCGCAGGAACAGCTGTGCGGCGTGTCGGCCTCCGCAGGCCTTCTGAAGCCTTCGATTGACAACTTCATATCGATCGCGCTGCCTGCTAACGCTTCCGCGCGACGTAAGAGCAGGGGGAGAAAAGAAGACATCTGGTAAAAACGGTCCTCCGAGGGTGTTGCACGCATGCCGCATTGCTTTTGATGACATTATTTCCCCCCCCCCCCCCCCCCCCCAGCCTGCCTCCAATCTAAAAATGAATGATTCTGCACTGCATGTGGCAACCCTAGTTTTTTGGGATTCGTATGGCAGTTGTATTAATATGTTGTCATATGCCTTTTTTCAGTGGTGAATGGGGAGGCAGTGGAGAGTGTGTTTGACTGGAGCCCCGTATCCCTGCTTGGAGGGAGAGAGCAGAGGAGAGTGAGTGAGTGAGTGAGTGAGTGAGAGAGACACAGAGAGAGTGCCCTGGGCTTGGCTGGGAAACTCAAGCTGTTGGCCCCGTGGCTGTGGGGGCCAACCCAGGGGGCCTCACCTTTCCCTCCTCATACACGGGGAGGGGGCCTTCTGCTGCCTAACCATTAAAACCGCTCCGAGCTGTCAAAACACTCAACCACACACGCACGTAAGCACACGGTAGCTCTCGCTCACACACTGAAACACACATATAATTACACTGTCTTGGTCACATTCATGCACACACAAAACACCGACTTTCTCACGCACGCACACACACACACACAAACTGAATGAAATAGCAGCCTATTCTCTCTGGTGCACTGGCTTATATTCCAGTAGGTTCTGGCCTTGGCAAAGTACAACAATGCAAGGTTTCTGCCTTTAGAATAAGCTACTGTTATGTGGGCTTTCAGTACAACCTGCTTTGCTGTACTGGTGACAGGTCCTCATGTTCTGTGGCCTTCCCACTTTCGGACTGCACGTAATTGTACACCAGCGGTGCACATGCTGGGCAGAATCGGCCTAACTATGGGGGCTTGTAGGTTGCGCAACTTGAAGAATTAAAATAAAAAGACAACCTGACTCCACTGTCTCAGTTTGCTTTCACAGAGATACTATTCTGTTCAGAGAGCCAATGCAGCATCTGAGACAATGTTAGGATAGTGCATGAAATCCGTGCCCGTTTATCTGGTGAGATGGTCTTCCCAGTTATGACTCAAAATGGGAGATGTTTAATCTCTAAAATTGAAACGCAATATCCTTAAATTATATTTCAATATAGCATAGATAGTTAAAATAGCTACACGTGAGGTTGTGATATTTGTGGTGGTATGTGTACGTGGTGCAGGATTGATGGATTTTGGTGATTACTGAGGCATTCGATCAGAGGGCCTCCTTGGCGGGGCCCTCCTCTGGTAGCCAGGAGGCTGGGAGCGGGGCGCTCTGGGGGAGGTGGGAGTGCAGCAGGTGGCTGAGGGGAACTCAGACGCTGGCCGTATGTTAGACACCAGGTCTGTGCCAAGAGTGAGCCTGCCCGTCGAGCATGTAGTGGAGGGAGATTAGATACTGTGTGTGTGTGTGTGTGTGTGTGTGTGTGTGTGTGTGTGTGTGGAGGGGACTATGCTCTGTGTACGTGTGTGTGTGTGTGTGTGTGTGTGTGTGTGGAGGGGACTATGCTCTGTGTACGTGTGTGTGTGTGTGTGTAGGAGACTTTGCTCTGTGTACGTGTGTGTGTGTGTGTGTGTGTGTAGGAGACTATGCTCTGTGTACGTGTGTGTGTGTGTGTGTGTGTGTGTGTGTAGGAGACTATGCTCTGTGTACGTGTGTGTGTGTGTGTGTGTTTGTGTGTAGAGGGGACTATGCTCTGTGTACGTGTGTGTGTGTGTGTGTGTGTAGGAGACTATGCTCTGTGTACGTGTGTGTGTGTGTGTGTGTGTGTGGAGGGGACTATGCTCTGTGTACGTGTGTGTATGTGTGTGTGGAGGACACTATGCTCTGTTTACGTGTGTGTGTGTGTGTAGGAGACTATGCTCTGTGTACGTGTGTGTGTGTGTGTGTGTAGGAGACTATGCTCTGTGTACGTGTGTGTGTGTGTGTGTGTGTGTAGGAGACTATGCTGTGTACGTGTGTGTGTGTGTGTAGGAGACTATGCTCTGTGTATGTGTGTGTGTGTGTGTGTGTGTGTGTGTAGGAGACTATGCTCTGTGTACGTGTGTGTGTGTGTGTGTGTGTGTGTGTGTGTGTGTGTAGGAGACTATGCTCTGTGTACGTGTGTGTGTGTGTGTGTGTGTGTGTGTGTGTGTAGGAGACTATGCTCTGTGTACGTGTGTGTGTGTGTGTGTGTGTGTAGGAGACTATGCTCTATGTACGTGTGTGTGTGTGTGTGTGTGTGTGGGTGGAGGAAACTATGTTCTGTGTGCATGTGTGTGTGTGTGTGAGAGAGTTTTTCGGAGATAGAGTGACAGCTGAACTTCACAAGCATTGTGAGAATGGGACCATGCGCAGTGTGTGTGGGAGGGAGGTGATGGATTTGGAGACAGGAGTACCTGTCCGGTTCATTGTGTGTGTGTGTGTGTGGGTGGTAGAGTGGGGCTGACGTGTGTGTGTGTGTGTGTGTGTGTGTGTGTTCAGGCTTGATGAACAGAGAAAAGAGAGAAGGGGGAGGGCAGAGTGATGGATCACGGGCAGAGGGAGGAGTTCTGCTACACAAGCGTCTGATCTCATCTCCATAAAGATCCCACACCGATGTCTGCCAGCATGACAACAGCCCCTCACAGCTAAGGAATGGTGTTAAACACCTGTTTTAATTGGACTGGACTGAATTCAAGACTACTGCTGCATCAAAAAAAGGGGGGTGGGGAGGGGTGTTGGACAGTCAAGTTTAACATGGTCAACTCTAGTTGAATATGGTTAACTGTTGACCATATTCCACTACAGCTATTCAGTTGACATGGCTGATTTTGAGACCTGTTATATCTATTATTTTAATGATGAAGTCTGAAGAGAAACAACCAAGCCTGTCTTTGGGATGCAAAATCCCTAAACTGTACATCGGTTGAACAAAACGGCAGACCCCAACAGTTTGGTTACATAACAATTTCCATTTTAGGCCAAATTGTATGGCTGGGCTGGGTGGAGGGAAACGTTCCACTTTGTGTTTCTAAAGTTTCTAAAAAACACAAGAGGGAGGGGAACATTGGACACCGACACGTGAAAAAAAAAAAAAAGAAAGAGAGGGAGAGGGAGAGCGAGAGAAAGGAATGTGCCGTGTTTTTTTCTACTTCTCCCTCTGCGTTGTGTGTCTCGGTGCCTCCGCTCTCCATAATGGAGCAGAAAGAATGGAAAAGGCAACATTACACAACAGGAAGTGAGCCGCTCTCTGGGGCATTCAGACAAATAGACCGGTTGGATCAAGTTTAGCACAGCGCTCCCTCGAGTAAGGCGCTCGATACGAGAGGGAAGACGTGGGGGGGGGGGGGAACAGAAGTAGAAGAAAAAAGGTTTTTTTAGTCCAAATGAGCCCCCCCCCCTCTCTCTCTCTCTCTCTCTCTCTCTCTCTCCTGTGGAAAATGTTTCTTTCCAAATATTTCAAATTGGAGGAGGATATACTGCTAAATTAGTGGCTTGGGATGAATTATTATTTATATCAATATGAAGAATCATCAAACAGATTCTGAATCAAGTACAATGTAGCAATTTTTTTTTTTTTTTTGTGAAATTAATATAAGTGGCACATGACTGTAAAAATGTTCATATCTGAGTGCAATGGACAAAGGACGGTCTGACAGGCATCCCAGTCCTGCTAGTTTCCATCATTACCGAGTCCCTACTTGATGAGTCGGAGCAGTTGATGGCACAATAAATTCAGCGCAAGTGGATTCCTGGGTGTAAAATGGCTGCTGGTTTTAAAGTGTGCAGCCCTCCTGCACGATGCTGTATAAATCCAGCATCAGATATCGCCCTCTCCGTCTTGCCGAGCGTCTAGAGGGTGTGGACAGAGATATTCCCGTGAAGTCAGCAGATTTCCCGTCTCACCTCCGTCATGAGAAACTCCAGCGCCAGCAGCAGGTTATTCTCCGGGGTGTGAGTCGGAGCGGTAATGACAGGTGTGTGAATTGCTCTGCATCAGCTCAAACGGGGGGGGAAGACGGAGGATTTGAGCCGGAGACGGGCGAGGACTTTCTGTCCCGCGCGCGGGGAGGGCAGCGCCGCGCGGCGTACGCCATTAACACCCACCGCTGTCACCGCACTGCAGCTGCTAATGGCATTAGCACAGGCCTGCGATACGCAATATCCCCGTCACACTCGAGGCAGGAGGCAGACCCGACATCTCCACCACCCGGACGCTAGCACAGCTTCACTCGGCTGTTGGATTTTGTTTCTTTGACACGGTCATGGGACAGTTTCATCCATATGCAGTGGCTGTTTTGCCTCACGTCTTCTCGACACACACACGTACACACTAATCTGCCAAGTAAACACCAGTTTTATTTTTTAAAGATATTTTTTAGGCCTTTTTCAGCTTTATTGGACAGTATATAGAGACAGGAAGAATGGGGGCGAGAGAGAGGGAAAGACACGCAACAAATCGTCAGACGGTCGGATTCGAACCGTTGACGTCGCGGCTCACAATGAGCATGCGGTCAGTGCTCTGCAGGCTGCGCCACCGAGACACCCCAGTAAACACCAGTTTTAGACCTAGGTATAGGTTGACAGGTGCGCTAAGGAGCGGGCTAACGGATATCATTTGAACACGGGGCGCAGTCGTTTCAACTGAGTACGGTTGGTAATCGTACAACAGGCTAACATTCTCTCAGGATTAGGCCCATTTGATGACTGAGGGAACACAACTGTTGCTACAAATCCAGGGAAAAAGGCCACAAAATGATGAGACATTGCACCACACGTCAGAAGCTCAGGGGTGTTTTTAGGGCGGGTGTTTTTAGGGCGGGAGTTTCGAGAGCGCTCGGAAGTCAAGAGGGCCGGTGGGGGCTGTGCTCTCGGTATAAAAAACAACATGGCCGCACCCGACTACAAACATCAAACATCTAAATACAAGCTGAGCGCATCGGCAGTTTGTGAGTCAGAGAGGAGAAAGGGGAGAGAGAGAGAGGGGGAGAGAGAGAGAGAGAGAGAGAGAGAGACAACCTTGGGATGCTAAGAGCAGTTATTCCCCTCTGGGCTCGGTCCGAGGAGGAGAGGCTGGGAGCGCTTCCTCTGCGAGATTTACGGCTGTGATCTCTGACACAGCAGCGCGGGGAGAGCGAGCAGCTCTCCGCTCAAGGCTGCCGGCCCAGCCAGCCTTGGGACACGGTGCCTGACGTTATCGCCGCACGCTATTCCGAGTACGAGCCTCTCTCTCTCTCTCTCTCTCTCTCTCTCTCACACTTTTCTTTTTTGTTCCTCGCCCTTTCTCTCTCTCGCTCTCTGCTCGCAGAGGCTCGTCTTTGTGCTGCCGCCTCTGTCACTCAACCGTACGTGTCGTGTCACGTCCATTTTGGAGGAGAATTCCCTCACCGCTGCCACTGACCTGCGGGGGTTCCCATCGTGGGACCCCTATGGGGCCAGGGAACCCGCCCGGAAGAGGGGCCACACTAACAAACACGGGACAGAATCCAACAGAGGATCTTGGACCGAGATCAAAGCGCCGTTGATGTGTCCAGCGTTGTGGCTGTGGCTGTGGCTGTTTTCGGCGCGCGGGTTGCATTGTGGGATTGCAGCGCGGACACTGACAGAGTTAAAAACAGCCCCTGCCCGATGGCGATCTGATCACTGCGCGGCCGTCCTGCTGGGGAGGAGGACAGGAGGAGAGAACAGTCCTCTCCTCCGCTCCCTGCTCAGAGAGAGAGAGGGAGAGAGAGAGAGAGAGAGATGGAGACGGAGACAGAGAGGGAGGGGTAGCATCCAGGAAGAGCAAGCCTTCAAATGACCCCCGTTTACTGCATTGATGTCAATACATCTGAGATACACACGCACTGCTGCCGCAGCTGCAGTGACAACACAGGACCTCCAGCTGAGCAGGGAGTTCACACGGGCGCCGGAACAGGCCAAGCCACTGATTTCATATGTGGGGTACTTCCACAAACACCACACTTTCACTAGTTATAAAGTTACTGTATAAATCACCCCCCACCCCCCCACCCCCTACAATTCATGATATGTTCCAATATCTACTTCTCCTTGTGGAAAATGCAGGCTTTTTACTGGATTAAAGTAACGATGATTAAAGATTTTGCAGTTGCAGACATGCTGTTTGTTTGTGAATGCTAAGTGACTTCTGAAAAAAAAAAAAAAAGGTTTTTTCACTCAGTGTTTACCAGCTATTCCTCTGAGACAGAAAAGCAATGCTTCAGAGACAGAAGGAAGAAAAGGGGGTGGATTTAGAGCAGAATTTTTAATATGTGGAAAAAAAAATAGCGAAAGAGCCAAACCCAATCTGTCTGGCTTTAATTCAAAGCATACAGTCTGCTACAGACCCACACAGCTTTCTCTGACCATCTTATTCATATTTAAAGGATCAGACCTTTGCTGCAATAAGTGAAAACAGCTTTGCATACAAGATCACAGCCAATTAACTTTACAATTTCTCCTTCTAAAGGAAGTCTGGCCAAGATTTCCTCAAAAGTCGCCCTTCACAAAAGAATTCAGAAATATTTCCCCCGCTCATAACCTTGCTTGCAACTCCAAGAGGGAAACACGTGAAGTAAGAAACTAAAAAATATATGAGCCTTCGTATACAGTATGTACAGCGTATTTTAAATTACGGTACGCCTGTCTAATTGCTGCAATGATGTGATCGTCTGTCATCTGGCAAACATCTACAGGCCTGAAATATTACAATGAAGCAGGAACCTGCAGGTGGATGACGAGCTTCATCTCCGGTAGACGAGGCCACGCCATTTGTCACAGGCCTTTAAATTATTAACAGTCCCTTCAGCCCATTATAACACCACATGCTGCACAGCGCTATACCCAAAGAAGCGCGCACATCCAGCAATAACTGGATAAATAATTACGGCTGATTACTTGCACTACTTTTTTTCCCGCACGAGAAAAAAAAAGGCAGAAAAAGAGAGAAATAGAGATGAATAAAGCCCAGTAATCGTATGACAGCCGGGCCTGGGAACCGTGCCAGCAGCAGACCGAGAACAACAACAGCAGCAGCAGCAGCAGCAAATGGCGCTGGGCTCCGCGAGAGGTGGATTGTGGGTAAAATAAAGGAGTGCTGTGCTTCTGTTTGCCGGTCAGAGCAGAGCAGTCAAGCTGCTTTTCTGGCTCCCAGCAGGAAAATCCCACCATTCTCTGCATTCTTCACACATTCCAGCTCTGGTTTCACCTCACTGGCCCCGCTCCGTCTCCTCCCCGAACCTCCCCAGCACGACCCAGGGGTCAAGAGGCTCTCCCCTGGCCGCCCTCCCCGTGAAAACTGCCTCTCCCTCAGCCGCAGTTATGCTACGCTTATACCCGGACTCCTAAATCAAGTTAATGTCACACAGCTCATTTTCAAAAAATAAAATGGCGTCCGTGAAAAGTGTTCTTTTTACGAATCGAGCCCCTTATCTACTCGTCTGTTTCAGCAACTGGCGCTTTTAGAATGTCACCCAACACTTTGACAGACAGTAGCGCGCTCATGTTGTCTCTTCTCACTCTTGCGCTTACATTACATTGGCATTGACACATGCAGCTAACAGATTACACCGGGAGGCCCAACACACGCTATCAGCTCTCCCAGCTACTGTGAAGCGGTGCTCCATTTGTACCAGCAGTTTTAATCATGAACACACTTTTATCACATTTGAAATTATCCAGTGATGGTTTAGTTAGTAATAGTAATACTCATTTTCAGCGGGTAATCGCAAGTATTAAGAGAAGCTGTTCCCGTATTGAACCTGTAAATGTATCAGTTGATAAAAAGCTAGCTGAGATTCCTGTGGTGGATTCACAGAGGAGTGATAATTGCTTGGCTCACCAGTCTAAGCTTGCTATTGATTAACCCAGCATTGCGAAGCTGGAGTTTCTTCATAAACTCAGCACTTTCATAGAACAGCTTCAAGACAAGGGAAAAGCGCCAGTTATTCAGCAAATGAGAAGACTTTAAATGAGATAATCTTTGCAGAGCATGTGGTAGCAACTCATGCACGACGCAATTCATTATGTGTTGGTACTTTAAAAACATTAAAACCAAAATTTTTAAAAAATTTAAAAGCCCACTCTTATACTCTTATTCGGCACATATAGAGTTGGCTGCATAATTATTGCCATCCCTAACAGGCAATGCACAAAAATACAGAAAAAAACAACAATAATATAATTATTGAGATGGATGCACTCAAAATGCCAACATGAAAAATACTGTACTTTATTAATGTTTCAATGGAACCAACCAAAATCATTCATTTAATAAAAAACAGATTGAACCAAAATCAAGGTTTCATCATTATTGGCACCCCTGGTATAGTTCTTGATGCAGCCACCTCTGGGAAGGACAACAACATTTTCCTGTAATGCTTGACATGGCTAAGGAACACATCTGGAGGGATTTTGGAAAATGTGTCTATGCAGAGCCTTCCAAGACCCTCCACATTCTTGGGATAAGCTTATCAACTGCCCTCTTCAGTTCAGCCCACAGGTTTTCAATAGGATTGGACCTCAGATGGCCATTGCAGAACATGCATTTTGTTGCATGCTTGAGGTATGCTTTGGGTCATTGTATTGCTGGAAAGTCCACCTACAGCTAAGTCTCAGCCTTGTGGTAGAAGCAACCAGATTGTCAGCCAAAATGGCCTGAGACTTCATGGAATCCACTATACCATCGATCTTAACCAGTGCCAGTGCCCAATCTATTTCAGACTTGTGTCCCGATTCTACATCCGCCCGCTTGACAGAAATGACCGGCATGCGGTCAGAATTAACACAGCGCACGGTGTCACACCTACGGCGTGACAGACGGCTATTAAACTTGACCATCAAACGGGACGGGTCACTTTAATGCTTAATCATTAAACGAGGAGGACAGTTTGTCTTGAACACCCGGTGCCGCAGCCAAGACAGAGGGTTACCAATGACGAGACCCAAACACAGGGTTAGCGGTGAAGCTGCTGCCACGACAACGCCCCGCCCAGCGACGGCGCGATTTAGAAAATGTTTCAATGGCCTTGATGAAACTTGCATAAAAGCATAAAAGCCTCTTTCAAGTCATCAGCCACGGTACTACTGTGAACCTGATGAAAAGCCAGCCCCTGTCAGAGCAAAGGGATCTGATTATGGGAGACATGAAAAGAGACACTCGACACTGGATACGGCCAAAAAACGAAATGGCCAAAGCCCTGCTGCAGACCCCGTTTCACGGAGAGCAGGGAGGGTGAGCCACTGGGAATCGCCTCGAACAGTGCGGAGTTTTTGCCGAATTGTATTTTGACGGGATGGTATCTCGCCACGCACGGCAAAAAAAAGTCTGCATTAACTAAGTGTTTTAGTCTTGCAATGAGACAATGAGACTGCTTGTTTTAAAGTACTGTCAAATCTTGAAATGTGTCAAACTGTCTCACCCCATTGGCAATATTTGTCTCATTTATCAAAGAAAAGTAATAGAAATACGATGTTAAGGCTGAATATAAGGCTAAAGCGCTTGCGGAGACTCTGCAGTGGGGTGTACCGAACGACATCCATCTCCACCCGTCCTTGCATTCATCAGCGCCGGATAGGTCACGGGGACTCTGCTGACTTTTTTTGGGAGGAGAGGGAAGGGAGCAGAAAGATTTCCGTCTCCCGCCTCCCAAGGTGACTGTAAATTTCTTTCTACTTTTAAGGAGCCCCATTCATCACGGGCCGGGCCCCCATCGGTCCGTCTGTCGCCGTGGGGGGGCTCTGCGGCAGACTCCGGCGCATTAGGGGGACGTTAACAACATTCCCTGCCCTCGCCGTAAAGCGCCTTTCGGGATCCGGGAGGCTCGACTCCCACCCGTGGAAAGAATCCCGGCGCACACCGCGCTCCCGGGGAGAGAGTGAGAGAGAGGGAAAGAGTGAGAGAGAGGGAGAGAGAGGGAGAGAGAGGGAGACGGCCAGCAGGACCGTCCCTGAAAACCGATCTATGCTCAGGATCGGCTTACACCGCCCGACTGCTGCTGAGAGAGAGAGAGAGAGAGAGAGAGGGGGAGAGAGGGAGAGAGAGAGAGAGGGGGAGAGAGGGAGAGAGGGGGAGAGAGAGAGAGAGAGAGGGGGGGAGAGAGAGGGAGAGAGGGGGAGAGAGAGAGAGAGAGGGGGGGGGAGAGAGGGAGAGAGGGGGAGAGAGAGAGAGAGAGAGAGGGGGGGAGAGAGGGAGAGGGAGTGAGAGAGTGAGAGAGAGAGAGGGAGAGAGAGGGAGAGGGAGAGAGGGAGGGAGAGAGAGGGGGAGAGAGAGGGAGAGGGAGAGAGAGGGAGGGAGAGAGGGGGAGAGAGAGAAAGAGGGAGGGAGGGAGAGAGAGAGAAGGAGAGAGAGTAAGAGAGAGTGAGAGAGGGGGAGAGAGAGAGGGGGGAGAGCAGGGGGAGAGAGAGAGAGATAGTGTGAGGGAGAGAGAAAGAGAGGGGGAAAGAGAGAGAGAGAGGGAGGAAGAGAGAGAGCACAGGGGAGAGAGAGAGGGAGAGAGCAGGAGAGTAAGAGAGAAAGAAAGAGAGAGGGAAGGGGAGAGAAACATAGGGAGATGGAAGAGGGGGGCTGGTTTATGAAAGGGCCTCAGTTTAATGTCAGTTTAATCTGGTATTTCCTCCTTGTGCAGTCAAGGATATTCCTGGTCTTGGTGGGAAACATTAATCCAGTTCCTCACACTCACAACACACACACACACAGATACATACACACATACACACACACACAAACAGATACATACACATATACACACACCCACAGATACATACACACATGCACACACATGCACAAACACACACACATACACACAGATACACATGCGCACACATGCACAAAACACACGCACGTACACACACACACACACACACGTACACAGACCCCGTGGCCTCCCAGTTGAGAGTCTAATGACCAGCTGTACAGTCACCCATTAGACTTCCTGCTGCAGCAGGTCTGCTGTGTGACACACTGAAAAGCAGATTAGGTACGAGGCCCCCAGGCCTGCGTCCTCCCCAGCGCTCTGCAGCCGGACTCCCTGTGTCCAATCAACCAGACGAACCACAAACACACACGCAGCACCGCACCACAGGCAACGAGCCACATTTCTCTCGCGCACATGTGCCAATGCTCAGATACACGCCGGGGCCGGGGCTAATTCACAGCTCCCTCAGGGGCCGGCGGAGCTAACCTGCACAGAGGTCGGGCAGCGGGGTCAAAGGGCCCCAGCGCTTGCCCTCTGTCCCACACTGGGAGTTCAGAGACCGGTGATTCCAGTCCAAAAGGAGGAACCCATTTTAATTCCACCGCCCGGCCAGTAGGTCTTATCTTACCAACAATACGTACGATGAAGACTTACGCTGTCAGTTATCACCGTGGCAAGTTTTCCTTTATTGCATCAAATAATTCAGCTCCTGGGGAGCTGAGCAACAGAAACACAAGCCCCTTATTGTATTAATTATGCCTGCATGGTTGATAGGAATGTAGATGGAACAGGGAAGTTGTTTTTGTCTGAAAGTGAATGTGGAAAGTTAACCTTGGATTTTGCGCAAGCCCAGCCGTATTTACTCGAACATCTTCAGAAGCAGCCATCGTTATTAATATATGTTTCTGAAATCAGCCATGTTGCACATTCATCTCAATGCCCACGGGACTGTGTCTGTTTTTTCTCATCATTCGTAAGAGGATTGTGAAAGGCAGACAGCTGAAATAGCCCTTCCCAGCCACAGTACCTTTGGACTACCACAGTACCTTTGGACTCTACGACGCACACCCCAGACTCTACGACGCACACCCCAAAACCCGCCCCTGCTGCACCCCCAGCCCCCCCAAAAAAGAGGTCACCAGCTTGAGGAAAAAAACATGGGCAAGGCCAACATCGTCCGGGCCACAGGAATGAGCACCTTATCTAATGAGACGCATGAACAAGTTAGGACTCGGTGTTGAAGAGGTATGCAATATTCTCTCTCTTTCTCCCTCGTCTCTTTTCATATATGTCTATATATATGTATGTGTGTGTGTGAGAGAAGAGAGAAGAGAGCTAGAGTATGTGTGTGTCTGTCTGTGTCTGTGCGCGAGTGTTGTGTCTGTCTGTGTCTGTACGTACGTCTTCACAGTTCACTGATGTGCTGGCAGTAACAGTGTTGTGTGCCAGACAGCTGTGGCTTGGATTCAGCTCATAACAGGGTGCTGCACCTCTTGGGATTATCTTCAGCGTGAAAAAAATATATATCATGCTCCATCTCAAAAATAACCACAAAAAAAAAGTGAAAACAGGGTTATATTTGGGGGAGGAGGAGACGATGGTTCACAAACCCCCAGATCTTTCCCCTGGCCCGGCCAATCGCCGGCAATGCCGCGTGGGCAGCCGGCCAAAGAGGGGGTTTGGGACATGTCCCCAGCTTTCTGAAGGAGGGGAGCGGGAACGATGATGGGCCTTTCATCCTCCCAACAGAATTAATCACCGAAGCCTTCAAGCTGCCAACCAGGAGTGGAAATTGTCAGCCAAGAGAGATTCTGGCAGGGGCCCAGGCCTCTCCCCACTGGAGACACGCTCACATCAAAGTCGGCCGCCTTCTTTCCCTCTTTCGCCCTCCTTTTCTTGCGGAAAAGAGAATGATTACAGAAAATTTAAGGGGAAGAAAATGCTTTCATGATAAAAAAAAAAGAAAAAAGAAAAGCCTAATCAGATGATTATATCACTGCAGGTTTTTTCTCTTTTTTTTTTTGTTGCGAAACGTCTCCAAGCCAACCCAACAACCTGCGCTGGCTCACCCCCCACGCTCAGCTGTTACCTTGCTGAACAATCGTCCCCATGACAACCAGCAGCCAATGAGATATTTGTTGCTCAGGTCAGAGTCGCTCTCCGCAGCGGTGGACAAATGTCTTTTGTAATCGGCGGGGTCTTCACAAAGCACGGAGCGTCTCGGCCCCGGGGCTGCTCCCGTACGCCCGGCTCCTCTCTGCGGTTCTGGACACTTGTGCTCCTAACTGTGGGTCAAATTTAGGCCGCTCTCCCGCCATCACCTGCCCTCGACTATATAGCAGCATGTCAGGGCTCAGTCACCGGCTCCCGTTCCCGTCGGGCGTTAAGCATCGGCTCTGAAAGCCACCTAAACTGTCAGCACGTATATCGCGGGGCTAATTCCATTTGGATTCAGTCAATTCAGGAAATCCATTGAAAATTCGGTTAACTGATGAATCCTTAAAGAAAATCCTTATGTGTTTTTTCCAATTCATGAATTAAACTCCATTGGATTTCCTGACTGGAGTTAATTGAGAGGGAACTGGCCCCAGCACTGCACTGGTAGCACACCCAGCATGGTTTCCCAGGGGCATGCCGTAGATGAAATAACTTCCATCAGGTCCTGCGGTTTTACAGAAAACACACAAAAGAGGGGAGAGGCACGAGTCTAGCAGTTTGCTGTTGAAACCATTTTGAAGATCCTTGCTAGCAATTGCATCTTTTCACGGTTTGACCCGAGCCAGTGATGCGATTGTTACAGTGAGGTTGTGCAAGTCTCACGCTCATGTAACCCTGACAGAAACAAAAACAAACCTCTTAACGCATGGCAGACCTGGGTCAATTTAACATTCTTTAACCCTTTAGATGTGAGAAATATGCTTGCAGATTACTGACAATGTGAAACCATGAATCCTTTTTTTCCTATTTTTAATATTCAGAACAAAATAATTAATTGTCTGATGATTGTACAGTTTGGTTTGTTTGTACACATTCGATTGAAAATTGTGAAGGACTTGCAGGAGTGTTTTACATGCACATAAACAGTCATTTCAAATGCATACTTGACACAGGTCTGATGCTTTGTAGTTTGGGTCGCTGCATAATAGGGCGGCCTGTAGCGTAGTGGTTAAGGTAAATGACTGGGACACGCAAAGTTGGTGGTTCTAATCCCGGTGTAGCCACAATAAGATCCGCACAGCCGTTGGGCCCTTGAGCAAGGCCCTTAACCCTGCACTGCTCCAGGGGAGGATTGTCTCCTGCTTAGTCTAATCAACTGTACGTCGCTCTGGATAAGAGCGTCTGCCAAATGCCAATAATGTAATGTAATAATATCATACTGGAAAGCGGTTAGTGAGCTGGAAGATGCATGCTGGTCCCATGAAGACCGGAGCTGGCATTCATAAAGAATCTCAGAGCGGGAGTGCTGATCTTGGATCACGTTCCCCTCGTCCGTATCCTAACGTTTTCCATCACGAGCTACAACGTACAACAGATTCCAGATCAACAATGCTACTCACACACTAATACATGTTTGTGACCGACTGGATTTGCTCTGGGAGTGCCAATTCTATCCCCGATTTGCTATTCTGGTGGAATATGGAGGCCTCTGAGACTGATAACATATTCAACATTTTGTCTCCTCTAATATAGCTATTCCCAGGCTTTCTCAGCCCATGCTCCACTTTAAAGGGGTAGTTCACTCTAAAAATAGATTTTATTGTCTTACATTGAGAAATGTCTTTGAGCCAGCAATGATAGCTTTCCACAGAATCTTTTTGCAGATTTGATTAGTCAAGCAAAAATACTTCACAAGGCCTAGTTGCAAAAACTACAATTTGCAATTTAGTCAACTGGCAGATGCTTTTAGCCAAAGAGACAAAAATGAGTATGTAAACAAGAAAGATCCAAGCAAGTTTCACTTCAAAATACAAAAATAAAGATTAAAACAAATGCCATCACTTGTGTAAATTAAGAAATTTGGAGCCTATATGTGCAGTTTAAACTTTATCCATAATGATAGCCTCTTAAATCATCTGGTTTTCATTAGGAACGTGCAAACAAGCTAACATGGCTTAGCAGTCATGCAGGATATTGCATTTGTTTGAATGATTTTTGGTATTTTAAAGATTTTGAACCTTAGCTGCATCTTCCTCATTAATAGACTTCCATTCATTTTGAAACTTGTGAAGGTTGGACTAATCAAGCCTGCAAACTACCCACTATTGTTTTATTTCCTAGGTATAAGTGCAATTTTGAAGTCTAGTAGATACAGTACATTACTGTTTGTATGCCATCTCGTGGCCCATCTGAACCCTACAAACCAACACAGTCATAATTTAGGAACCACTTATTCAAAAAAATAATTATTTCTACTCTAATAAAGATATTCTATGAGATGTTCTTGAGATGATAAATCAATGAATTGGGTCTTTGTTCAATATATTCAGAAGCTAGGGGTCTGTATAGTATTCAAATAGCAAATGGAATTTAAATGCACATCTCAAATGTTTATGAAACACAGCCCACCAGTTCCTGGGGTATTGGGTTTCGAGCGTATTCAGCCCCCAAATCTGGCTGAATACCAACTCGGGGGGCTGAATCTTCTTCAGTTTCTCCCCGAGAGCTGTCTCTCCACTCCCTCTTAATTCCCAGAGAAAAAAGACAGCAGATATAGCATGACCTGCTTTGAACTCCGCACTTGAAAAAATCGCTCAAACCGAAAAATTCCGAAAGGCATCCGCCGCTGGCTCTGCTGGTCGAGAGGGACGCGCCTCGGACGCCGCCTCATTGGTGCGGGGACAAGGGAAGCGGCCATAGCTCGGGAGAGACAAGAGCACGAGAGACTAAAAACAAACAGAAAGACAGGCGGCCGCCGCCTGATTAAAAACAACACACTGAAAGGTGGCTCCTGTTTTTCCCCTCTCTGTATCTCAGCGTGCCGGAGCTCCAGCTCCAGGGAGGCATCCCGCTCCCCGTGTCTACCCCGGGGCCTGCACACTTTAATTGATTACCTGCTGGAACTTGTCCAGGCAAGCATGCAGATTTGGCTGATTGCTGAGGCTGTGTGTGCCCCCCCCCACCCCTCACACATACACACACACACACACACACACACACACACACACACCCCCATACTCACACACACACACCCTCACACACACAAACACACACACCCATACACACACACACACACACCCATACACACACACACACACACATACACACACACACACACACACACACACAAACACACACAAACACACACACACACACACACACATACACACACACACACACCCTCACACACACACACACACACACCCACTCACACACACACACACACAAACACACACATACACACACACACACACCCACACCCACACACACCCCTGACATTTTGTGTCCCATCGGGGAGCCAGCAAGACCAGGGCTGGATTTCTGAGCGGGGAGGCGGGGGGACAACGAGCAGCAGGCGGGGTGGCTACTTATAGCCTGCCATAAATCAATCTGTCATTTTCGGTCATGCTGGTTGCGTTGCTGCTCATGGCAAATTAACCCTGTCCCTCTAAACTTAAGGTCGTTAAAACTTGGGCACCGCTTGACCCGCGAATAAGACGTGACAGCGTTTTTTTATTCGATGAGGCGACGGAAGGGGGGGGGGGGTTAAAAAGAGTAAAGCACCTGAGGGGGGGTTGCACAAAAACACCCGTCGCCAAACACATTATTGAGGGTGTTTGAAAAAGGACACAAATATTTATCAGCAGCGCGTTTCAGCGGGGAATACAAAGGATGTCGCACCCCTGAGTTGCCCCATATTGTCCTTGCATCTCCACAGGTAGTGAGACACGCGGGCTCCGTTGGCCTGGCTGCTGCTCAGGACGGAGGCTGTATTTACTCTCTCAGGGTGATTGAACCTACAAGACCCAGGTCTGCTGCTGTCATGTCAACAGCTCTAAGAACACAAAATATTTACGTTTCACTGGTCACACCTTGAGTTTATTAATAAAATGTATTTATAATTTCCTCTGGTATGTACAAGCTGCCTACATATGGCATAGCCTATGCAATCAACACATGGGCTTTCTTGTACGACTGCAAAATGAAAACACAGTCTGGCAGACAAAACTTACAAGCGCCGGCAGACATTAACGGGGTAACAGGCTGAACCGTGGTGACCCCGGCCCTCCCCCCTGACACTGTGGGACCACCGGGAACCCCCTCATCAGAAACCTGAGCCGGTCTATAGCGCAGAGCTCCCGGGGAGAAGGAGGAGGTCGCCCAGGAGCACAGGCAGCGTGGGGGTGATAGGAGGAGAGGAGGAGCGGGGCGAGAAGGAGTCAGGTTGGGGGAGGTGAGGAGAAGGGGAGCCCACCTGTTCCTCACCGCAGACCTGGAGGAGCCTCTCCGTGTCCCTGTGTCAGTGAGAATGCCCCCCTCCCCCCAAGCAGCTGAAACAATGTTACTGAATCAACCCCCCCCCCCCAGGGGCGCCACTCCTGCACCCCTCTCTTCCACAGCTGGGCGCCAGGGAGGCGGCAAATTTTATGTCACCGGAACGTTCCGAGGTTCCCGAATTCTCTCCGCTGTCATCGTACCCCCCCGCCCCCCCCCGCCCCACTCACAAGTACAGGAGAGGCAAAGCCAGAAACCCCCCCCCACCCCACCACAGTCCCAGGACGGCCCGAAAAATCCGAACAGGAGCGGCATACCTCCCAAGCCAGAACGAATCGGCCTGATCTCCCCGTGATAGATGCTTCCACCAGCTGACCGGAGGAACGCAGGAACGGGGGAGACCTGTCCCCTGTCCCGCCGGTCACGGGGGCGTCTCTCACCGAACCGCCCAGCCAGCAGGGCGCCGGCCAGGTCACGGAATTCCCGCCCGTGTTCCAGACCCGCCCGCCCGGCCCATCCAGCACACACACACACACACACACGCCCCGCACGCGACCGGATTAATCCTGCTGACAGACATCACGCGCACACGCACACGCACACGCACACGCACACTTTCTCACACGCACATACACTTCCACATATACTCACACCCCACACACACTTCCTCACACATACACACACATACACTTCCACACACACACACACATACACACATACACACTTCCTAACACACACACACACACACACTCTTCCACACAGCTGTCCCCCTGGGTCAGACGCCATGGCAGGGGTGACATACACGGTGCGGGCGAAGAGGACCCCGGGTCAGTCGTAATTACAATAACCACGGAAACTACGCCCGCCCGTTTCTATGGCACTGGCAGCTCTGAGACTGACAGGCCAGTTGGAGGCCACGGTAAGAACGGCAACACACTCCAGAGTCTAAATTGCGAATTGTGTTGGTTGTTTTCGTTCCTGTTAAAAACTGCTGGACTGAGAGCTACACAGCGTCCAAGGTCCTTTCAATGTGCTGTCAAGGTGACTTCCTGCAATGACGCTTGTTGTTTTTATCTTCTTTTTTCCCTCTCTCTCTCTCTCTCTCTTTCTCTCCCTCGTTACACTGTGATGTCTCCGTCCTATCAGGAAACGATTGTCACAGAGCCGCACCACACAAAGTCAAGGTCTCCTTCCACGTCACCTTTTCGTTTAGCAAAATTTCACCGCTAACCGCTATCTTAGCGTCACAGGACGGGTGGACCGAAGCTCTGCCCAAACGTTGTGTTCCCTCCCTGGGACTGTGTGTTCAGACAGGCTGGCTCTCGCTAGCAGGAGAGCGCACCGCCGTCTCGAACCCGCTCGGCTCCCAGGGCGCTCTTCATCGTGACGAGCATTCATCACGCGCAGGGGCGTTTAATCTGGCGCGCTCGTTTACGGAGCTGCTCCTAACGAGCCTCGCCGTCAAACCCCCACCCGCCTTCCACTCTGTACCCCCGCCTTCCACTCCACCCCCACCTGCCTTCCACTCCACCCCCACCTGCCTTCCACTCCACCCCCACCTGCCTTCCACTCTGTACCCCCACCTGCCTTCCACTCCACCCTCCCCCCGCCTTCTACTCCACCCACAAATCCACCAGACACCCACCATCAGCTCTCCTACGAGAGACTTGGAAAGTCTAAAACTACTCCGTATTACCAACACATTCAGGACACTTGTAAAGTATTCAATGTAAAGCGCACAAGAACAAAAAAAACATGGGTTTATCCAATGAAGAGACGGCGTATTCTGTGGACGGGCAGGTCGGTAGTAAACCTGAGGCCGCGAGACCTCACCCTGCTGCACACAATGCGGGAGCAGAGCACAGAGGAGAACAGCAGAGCAGAGCGGAGCGGAGCAGAGCTTCCTGTTTTCCAGACCGTCAGGCTGCAGAGCCAGACGCCGGCCCTCCCCCGTACCCACGCACGCGGGGCAGAGGATGCCTGCTGCCGTCTGCGATACCGGGCCTCCGTGAGTCAGCCTCAGCGTTCCCACACACACCATTGTTTATGTCCTCCACCGGGGAACAAGCCGAGGTAACAGAGACACAAAGCGCAGGCGTATGAATCCGTGCTATTCATTTAAAATGTTAATTTTAGGTGTTTAGCACAAAGTCTTATCCAGAGCAACTTTAATACCATGGGTTTTTAACCTATTAATACACCTGGACATTTACTGACGCAATTTAGCTGATGGGTAAATGTTCGGTTGTTAAATCAACTCCAACAGGGCTTATATGAGTCCGCTAGGGCCAGAGTATAAACTCTGTGAGAGTTGAATGAACATCGGACATTTTACTGTGCACCTGACCCTGGCACTCTACCTAAGGAGCTCAGCCCCCTCACCGTTATCACATACCTCAATATTTATGTCACCATTATAGCGGGCCTCCATGTTTGTCTGACAATACCTCAATATAATGGTTCAATATCTCAGTCTTGCAATGTCCTCTCTCCATCTCATCCGGAGGAACGTTCGCGCTACCGGCGATGACAGTGAAGATGGCACCTACATGACAAGTGAGAGCCGCGTACATTACATGATGAAGCGCCCTCGCTCTCCGTACATAACTTGTGTATGGGTGAGTGATACAGGTAATATGAGAACGCTCTGCTTCCCTGTACAGCGGTGGGTGTGTGTGTGTGTGTGTCTGTATGTGTGTGTGTGTGTGTGTGTGTGTGTGTGTGTGCGCGCGCGCGCGCGCGCGAAGGCGTGCATGTGTGTGTCAGGTCCTCAAGCGCAGAGACACTGATGTCTCCCGGGAGTGCACTGTGTGACAAGGGACTTTAATAATGACAGTTCCTCCCCATCTCTCTCTCTCTCCCTCTCCCTCTCCCTCTCCCACTGCCTCTCAAACTCTCCCTCTCTCTGTGCTCATTCTCTTCCTCCCTCATCCTCTCTCTCTGTTCTCTCTCTCTCTCCCTCCCTCCCCCTGTCTCTCCACACATTCCTCCTCTCTTGCCCTCCAGCCCTCTCTGCTCAGAGTGTGGACTGACTGTTCTGGCAGCTCCACTCACCAACCAACCCCCCCCCCCCCTACAAACACTCTCCTTCAGGGCCCACAGACTCCCACACTCACATTTCCCCCAACTGACAATCCTGTCTCCTCTTGAGCCCATAGCGCTCACACACACACTCTATCTCTCTCACACACACACACACACACACACAGACACACACACACACACACACACACACACACACACACACACACACACACACACACACACTCCTTTCCCCCAACTGACAATCCTGTCTCCTCTTGAGCCCATAGCACTCACAGACACACACACATACTCACACACACACACACACACACACACACACACTCCTTTCCCCCAACTGACAATCCTGTCCCCTCTTGAGCCCATAGCGCTCACAGACACACACACACACACATACACACGCACACACACGCACGCACACGCACACACACGCACACACACTTCTTTCCCCTAACTGAAATGCAGGCACATACCCTCAAACTGACACACAGGCATAGTCTTCACACGGGAAAAAATGCACACATATACACAAAAAAAAAACAACATACATATTTACACATTCACTGAAAACACGAATATGACACTAACATCATACACACTACGCACACGCACACACACATACACACTGCACGAACAGTCATCCCTGGATTCACAGAGATAGTGGCCATTTCCTCCTCTTTCTCTCTCTCTCTCTCTCTCTGTCTCTCTCTCTCTTCTTCTCCTGTGTGTTGCGCTCCACTGCCCTCTTCCTCCTTCATATCAGCTCTCTCTTCGCCCCGGTCCCCTGGAGACGTCTCCCCAGGCCTGACCCCTCTCACTGGGGGAGACAGGCTCTGCTCCCCCCCCCCCCCCCGCACACACACACACCACAACAACACAGCACTACACCACCGCTGCTCACAAAACCTCGCGGCCCGGACAGCGAGGCACAACCAGCCGCTGCAGATGCATGATGGGAACAGGGCGATGACTTCAGCAGGGGCCTGCAGCCCGCAGTCTGGCACACCTCGCTCCCCAACCCCGCCGTTACCGCCACGGCCACGCCCGCCGTCGCCAGGGGCCCCCGAGCCCTCAGCCGCCGCCCGACCCAGCCCCGCCCCGTCGCGTGACTCACCACAACGACAGATCGTTCGGAAGAAAGAAAAAAAAAAAAGTCAGAATCAGCTGGAAATGTCTCTTAATGTGAAGTCATTAAGTGCAGAGGCAGGAGTGGGGGAGAGGCTGCCAGCTGAAACCGGATTGATGGCTTGACTGCGGAGCGGACCGTCTGGTAAACGGCCTGCGTGCGGCGAACACGACCCACCTGCTGATCGCTAATGGCAAACCCAGAGCCCAGGACGAGCCCCGGTTCTGGGCCGGTACCAACAGTGGCCCTGCCAGCGGAATGAGCCGCCATCAGGGCTCCGCGGGAGACGGAGCGGGTTAAGATTCCTCCGTCTCGGCCCGGGGTGCGAGGTGGGTACCGCCCAGAGAAAGGAGAGAGAGAGAGAGCCAAAATGGCTCCACAATTCCAACCGCCAAATTGCCTCTTTGCTGTTTGTATTCGGAAACCCCTTACGTGAGCTATTTACAATGGAAGCCTGGTTGTTATCATTATTCAGTAATTTACTGATATTTTATTGTTCCTTGAAGACTCCTTTCGCGGATACGCGCAATTACACGATGCAACGCGATGGGGGGGAAAAAAAAGCGGGACATTCAATTCGGTGCCGTAGCAGACGTTTCAAAAACAAATCTGCTGGCGACTCGGATTTGTAGGTTACAGAACGGACGCCTGGCGGAGTGTTAAAATTAAAAGTCACATGGGGTCAGCGGAGAGGTGCGAGATGCCCGAAGAACTGGCGCAGAGCGGCGGAGAGGAGACAGATGGCGCTTAAAGAGGTGCGTATTCGCAGGACGGAGCGGCGCTGCGAGACCGGGCAGTCTGCAGACTCGCGCCGACCGCAGGTCACCCCGGCGCTGAGAGGCAGGAGGAGAGAGGGAGACGCAGGGAGCGGAGTGAAGGAGAGCTGAAAGAGAAGGGGACGGTGCGCGTCCTTTAGCAGTGAGAGTCTGTGTAACAGCGGCGGCAGGAGTAGCAGCAGTAACAGCAGTAACAGTAGTAATAGCATCAGGAGTATTACCAGCAGCAGCAGTTGCAGCAGTAAGAGTATTAATAGCAGTTAGAGCATTAGCAGCATTAGCAATAGCAGCAGTAGTAGCAGTAGCAGCAGCAGTAGTAGTAGTAGCAGCAGTAGTAGCAGCAGTAGTAGTAGTAGTAGCAGCAGTAACAGTAGTAATAGCAGTTGGAGCAGTAACAGTGGTAATAGCATTAGGAGCATTAGCAGCATTAGCAGCATTAGCAGCATTAGCAGTAGTAGCAGTAGTAGCAGTAGCAGCAGTAGTAGTAGCAGTAACAGTAGTAATAGCAGTTGGAGCAGTAACAGTGGTAATAGCATCAGGAGCATTAGCAGCATTAGCAGCATTAGCAGTAGCAGCAGTAGCAGCAGTAGCAGCAGTAGCAGCAGTAGTAGCAGTAACAGTAATAATAGCAGTTGGAGCATTAGCAGCATTAGCAGTAACAGTAGTAATAGCAGTTGGGGCAGTAACAGTAGTAGCAGCAGTAGTAGCAGTATCAGTAGTAGCAGTAGCAGCAGTAGCAGCACTAGTAGCAGTAGCAGCAGTAGCAGTAACAGTAGTAGCAGTAACAGTAGTAATAGCCGTAGCAGCATAACAGTGGTAATAGCATCAGGAGCATTAGCAGCATTAGCAGTAGCGGCAGTAGCAGCAGTAACAGTGGTAATAGCATCAGGAGCATTAGCAGCATTAGCAGTAGCAGCAGTAGCAGCAGTAACAGTGGTAATAGCATCAGGAGCATTAGGAGCATTAGCAGCATTAGCAGTAGCGGCAGTAGCAGCAGTAGCCTCCCCCCTGTCAGTCTAATTGCCGTGAGCGTGGCTAGGCCCCCGAGGGGGAGCTGGTGTGAAATTCTGATATGATATGTACCATTAGCTAAACTGAAAATCCCCATGCAGAGGCCAGGCAGCCCCCCTGCTAAAGTACAGTATCAGAGCTGTGCCATAAATTACACTGGAACGACATACGATGTGCGGTGGGGGTGCAGCCACACGGGGGTGGGGATCAGCCTGGCTAGATGACATCCTGGGAGAGGAGAGAGGCAATGTGCTCCCCAGTGGGCAGAGCGCTCTAACCTCTCTCTCTCTCTTTCGCTTTCTCACACACACTTTCTTTCTCTCTCTGTCTCACTCCCACTCTCTCCTCTCTCTCTCTCTCTCTCTCTCTCTCACACTCTCCTGCTCTTTCACACACTTTCTCTCTCTCTCTCCCTTTCTCACACGCACACTCACTCTCTCTCCCTCTCTCACACACTCATTCTCTCTTTCTCTCTCTCTCCCTTTCTCACACTCACACACACTCTCTCTTCCTCTCTCACACACACTCTCATTCTCTTTTTCTCTCCCTCACTTTCTCACACACATGCATATTCATTCTCTCCCTCTCTCTCTCTCTCTCTCTCTCTCTCTCTCACACACACACACACACACACACACTTTCTCTCTCCCCCTCACAGCTGCTCCAGAACTCTCCACTCATAATCCTGGGAGAGAGCGCCCTCTGTCTGCCACTGTACCAAACACAGAAAAGCCTGCTGCATTGTTTCTACTACCCCCCCATCACCCCCCACGGCCCTCAACCCCCCCCCCCCCCCCACCTCCTCAACAGTCCGTGTGCCTGTGGAAAAGGTGTGAACGGTGAGGACACAGACAACCCCTATGTTTTAAACTGCTCCAGCAGTTTCATCAGTCGCAGTTAAATTACCACCGCTGCCAAATCACGGTTGAAAACCGGGTTCCTACAGTCAAAGATTTTAAGCGCTGTGTTCACGATGTGAGAGAAGTGGGCCCCCCCCCTGTAAAAATCCATTCCCCTGCTGTTCTGTGAGACTGCGTTTTGTCTGGTTCAGTAGAGTGCGGTGGTAACATCCTCCGGAGCTTGTACGAGATGTAGTTTGTCGCACGCACTACAAAAGCCTCAGCAGCGGGAGACATGCTGGAGTTGGGAGAGATGGTGGCGATAGGCGGGAGAGAGAGAGAGATAGATAGAGAGAGAGAGAGAGAGAGAGAGAGAGAGAGAGTGAGAGTGAGAGAGAGAGTAAGAGAAGGCACCAGCCGTATCTGGAGATTTAGAGCAAGATAGTGGAAATAAATTTCATTCAGCTGCAAATGAGACCAGAGACCGAGTGGAAGAACTCGACTGAGCAAAAGACCAGCGCTGATAAAACTCCAGTCGGGAGAACAGGAAAGTGTGTGTGTGTGTGTGTGTGTGTGAGGGGGGGGGGGTTGTAATTATCTTTTCAAGGCACCAAGAGAAAAATTTAATTCCAATCCCCATCCTAGAAGATGAGGGAAATGCAGAGTGTGGAGTTGGTGAAGGAGAACCTCCGATGTTTCGGGTATATAAATATCCCAATTCATCACCCCCTTGACTGTCCTTATCAGTTTTTATACACCCCAGTCAACACGGTGACATCATCGCAATACAGGTCGGCCACTGTTCTCAAAGCCCTGTGTATGAAGTCACTGGTGTAAAATTCACGAGCCCAGGCTGATTCACACACCCAGTGAGTGTGTAACCACAGCCTCGTTCATCAGTGAGGAGATCCTACCAGTCCTTTTAATCACCTGTCAGCTCTTGAAGTACCCCTGAATACAACTGAATGAATCACCCGATCAAGCACCTGTCTTAGAAAAGACACACAGTGAATACGGAAACTCTAAATCATGTGACCTTTTATACAGCAGGCAACCTGTAGCTTAGCGGCTAAGGTACATGACTGGGACCCAGAAGTAGACACGCAGATCCGTTAAGATCCAAGCAGCTGTTGGGTCCTTGAGCAAAGCCCTCAACCCCACATTGCTCCAGGGGGAGATTGTCCCCTCCTTAGTCTAATCAGGTGTAAGTGGCTTTGGATAAGAGCATCAGCAAAATAACTGTAATGTAATGAATGCCTCCGCAGCGGTGGCTTCTGAGCAGGACCTGCGACAGAAATGAAGGCCACCTCCCATCTGCCTCCCGCTGGCCCACCCGCCAGAGCTGACTCACTCTCCATTCTCTCTCTCTCCCTCACTAACCTGACTCACTCTCCATTCTCTCTCTCTCCCTCACTAACCTGACTCACTCTCTCTCCCTCACTAACCTGACTCACTCTCCACCCTCTCTCTCTCCCTCACTAACCTGACTCACTCTCCATTCTCTCTCTCCTTCACTAACCTGACTCACTCTCCATTCTCTCTCTCTCCCTCACTAACCTGACTCACTCTCCATTCTCTCTCTCTCCCTCACTAACCTGACTCACTCTCCATTCTCTCTCTCTCACTAACCTGACTCACTCTCCACTCTCTCTCCCTCACTAACCTGACTCACTCTCCACTCTCTCTCTCTCTCTCCCTCACTAACCTGACTCACTCTCTCTCTCCCTCACTAACCTGACTCACTCTCCACTCTCTCTCCCTCACTAACCTGATTCACTCTCCTCTTTCTCTCCCTCACTAACCTGACTCACTCTCACTCTCTCTCTCCCTCAGTAACCTGACTCACTCTCACTCTCTCCCTCCCTCACTAACCTGACTCACTCTCACTCTCTCTCTCCCTCACTAACCTGACTCACTCTCACTCTCTCTCTCCCTCACTAACCTGACTCACTCTCCACTCTCTCCCTTCCTCACTAACCTGACTCACTCTCCACTAGCTCCCTCCCTCCGTCCACCGCTCTTCTCTCCTCTCTTCATTATAGCGATATTCGGGGTCAGAGAACATGAGAGCAAGAGGGAGAAAACAATCTATCAAGCAGAAGGATAACGGAAACAAAAGATCTGACAAGGCTGACTTACCGTTTTTATCATGAAGTGACTTTATTTAAACTCTCCAAGGTGAGACCAGGATATATACAACAAATACCCTTCCAGACTTTAACTGGATGTAAATAGTTTTATTACAAAACTCAAATTGTGGGGTACAGAGCCAAATCAACAACAAAAACGTTGTTGGTTCCTGGGTTTAGTTTACGATTGTGGTGTCATGGTTTTGGTTCAGTTCAGTTCTGCATGATTTTCAGCAAAGACAAAAGCATCATTGCCACTACTAATGTTCATTTATCTGACATAAATTCAGAATGGTCATGAATATTCAATCATTATCAAAATCCTGACAACACAGGTTTTCTACCACACAGATTTTGTACCACACTGTTATGTTCAAATAGAAAATACCCACTTTACAGGCCATCAACATGGGCTGAATTAGCATGGAGGGATGTTTAAATGCAGTGGGGGTGGAGCTGTTCTCCACCTGACACACCAGGGTGATGTCAGTGTAAAAGGGGCGGCCTGTAGCGTAGTGGTAAAGGTAAATGACTGGGACACGCAAGGTCGGTCGCTCTAATCCCGGTGTAGCCACAGTAAGATCCGCACAGCCGTTGGGCCCTTCAGCCAGGCCCTTAACCCTGCATTGCTCCAGGGGAGGATTGTCTCCTGCTTAGTCTAATCAACTGTACGTCGCTCTGGATAAGAGCGTCTGCCAAAATGCCAATGATGTAATGTAATGTAAAAGGGCCATCGTATTCAACCTGTTTCCGTTCGCATACAACACACTTATGACACAACGCTTGCACTCAGACATTTTTTTATCCAGCACCTTTTTCCCCAGTACTGCTGATGTCAACACAAAATCCATAATGCTCCCAAACAGCAGACTTAAACAATGTCGGATCATCCCCTAACTGACATTTTTCTTGCACACTTGTCATTTCACAAACTTTTTTCGAATGACTGGTGCTTTAGCTATAAGCAGTTCAGCTACTACACGCACTGAGCACTTTATTAGGTAGACCTGTACACCAGCTTGTTAATCATATGGTAGCAACTAAACGCATAAAATAATGCAGATATGATCAAGAGGTTCAGCTGTTTTTCAGACTAAATGACGGGGAAGAAATGTGATCCAAGTGACTTTGACCGTGGAATGATTGTTGGTGCCAGACAGGGGGGTTTGAATATCTGAGAAACTGCTGATCTCCTGGGATTTTCATGCACAACAGTCCGCAAAGAATGGTGTGGAAAACAAAAAGCATCCGGTGAGCAGCAGTTCTGCAGACAGAAACACCTTGTTAATGAGAGACGTCAGAGGAGAATGGTCAGACTGATCAAAGCTGACAGGAAGGTGACAGTAACGCAAATAACCACACATTACAACAATGGTATGCAGAAGAGCATCTCTCAACACACAACGCATCAAAACTCTTAAGTGGATAGGCTACAGCAGCAGAAGACCAATAAGTCAAAAAAAATGTGTCTAATAAATACCTAATAAATTGCTCACTGAGTGTATATACTCCAGATATGCTGTATAATGATGTATGTGTGCGATTAGAAGCACTCATTTGGGGAAATAATATGGTTGTTTCTATTTAATAACATAATGACATTTTGTGTTTATATGTTACCTGTTTCGGTAAGGTCTTGATCAAACCCTTTTCAGCTCAAATGCAAATAAAGCTTGCTGATGCTGTTGCGGGTTTGACTTGACCTGATTAGGTTTGAGAGTGGGAGAGCAAGTGAGAGGAAGACAAGCAGGCAGCAGTTTCAAGGTCTGTTCTTTGTTAGCTGATCGACAGCACGGTGAAGCAGCGCTGACTGAGTGTATTCAGCACTGGCAGATCAATACAGGTAGCACCACTCCTCAAAGCGCTGCTCTCCTCCTCCACACACACACACACACACACACACACACACACACACACACACACACCATACGCACACACACACACACACACACACACCATACACACACACACACACACACACACACACACACACCATACGCACACACACACACACACACACACACACACACACACACCATACGCACACACACACACCATACACACCATACATACACACACACACACACACACACACACCATACACACCATACATACACACACACACACACACCATACGCACAGACACACACACCATACGCACACACACACACACACCATACATACATACACACACACCTACACACACACACCATACGCACACACACACACACACACACACACACACCATACATACACACACACACACACACACACCATACGCACACACACACACACACACACACACACCATACATACACACACACACACAAACACCATACACACCATACATACACACATGCACACACACACACACACCATGAACACACACACATGCATACACACCATACACACCATACATACACACACACACACACACCATACACACCATACATACACACACACCATACACACCATATACACACACACACACCACACACCACTCACATATGCACACATGAGCACACACACACACACACACACACACACACACATACATACACATACATACACACACACATTTCCTCTGAGGAGCATTTACAGAACATTCTCATTTCCGCACAGTGCTGAATGCCTTTGATCCAAAATGGTGTACCGTGAAGGTCTAAACGCCAGTGGGATGAAGCTGAAAACATCCAAGCCATCACCTATTTTTATTTATCACACTTTTCTGTATGATTTTATTTATCCGATTTCACCTAAACTCTGAAAACTTAAGATTAAAAATATAGTGATATCAGAGCTCTATGAATTTTTAGCTGGAGTCAAAAGCTGAGCAGTATTATCCTCAGCTATAATACGAGGGCACGGCTTTGGCAAAGAGCATAGCTCATTCACAGCAGCCTTTGACAAAACAAAGTCCTCACTAAACAAAACCTTGCACTCCCCATTTTGCAGAACCATTTCTTTCCCCAAAATAATGCATTTTTCAGGAACACGACACGCTGCAATGGCACAACTTGACCAGAGAGGGGCAACCTTTCCTACCAGATACTTCTACTGTCAATGTCTCCCCTTCTCCCTGTCTCTCTCTCCCTCTACCTCTGTCTTCCTCTCTCTCTCTACCTCTCCATTTTCCCTCTCTGTTTCTCACTCCCTTTCTCCTTGCATTCCTCAACCTCTGCCTTTCCTTCTCACTGTCAAGCCCCCTCTTTTTCTCTGCTTCTCTCTTTTCCTCATTCTCTCTCTCCTTCCCTCTACTTCACCCTTCCTCTCCATCGCTCTCTCCTTCCCTCTCTCTCTCCCTGCTCAGTGTCTCGCCCCAGGCAGGATGCCTGTCCCCCGTGTCACAGAGCTGTGGAATCTCCCAGCATTCCGAGGGGCAGCTGGCACGGGAGAGACAGCGCAGTACATGCTGTTACACGCTGTCACACTGTCACACTCCGGTCCTGGGGCCCCCTACAGACACTGTCACGCTCCGGTCCTGGGGCCCCCTACAGACACTGTCACGCTCCGGTCCTGGGGCCCCCTACAGACACTGTCACGCTCCGGTCCTGGGGCCCCCTACAGACACTGTCACGCTCCGGTCCTGGGGCCCCCTACAGACACTGTCACGCTCCGGTCCTGGGGCTCCCTACAGACACTGTCACGCTCCGGTCCTGGGGCCCCCTACAGACACTGTCACGCTCCGGTCCTGGGGCCCCCTACAGACACTGCCACGCTCCGGTCCTGGGGCCCCCTACAGACACTGTCACGCTCCGGTCCTGGGGCCCCCTACAGACACTGTCACGCTCCGGTCCTGGGGCCCCCTACAGACACTGTCACGCTCCGGTCCTGGGGCCCCCTACAGACACTGTCACGCTCCGGTCCTGGGGCCCCCTACAGACACTGTCACGCTCCGGTCCTGGGGCCCCCTACAGACACTGCCACGCTCCGGTCCTGGGGCCCCCTACAGACACTGTCAAGCTCCGGTCCTGGGGCCCCCTACAGACACTGTCACGTTCCGGTCCTGGGGCCCCCTACAGACACTGTCACCCAACCTCCACCATCCACCCCCACCCCCAACCCCCACCCTCCACCTGCGCTGCTTCTCCGTCATGGACACACAGCTGGCCACGGTGTCCTGTTTGCAAAGCACAGCGCTGATGAATCCTCATATATATACAAACGCATGTAAACATAGGGATGTACGATTCTACCATGCATCCAGAATCATGAAGCTGCATGTATGATACTGTTGCACCCACACCACAACACACAACTGGATCTGTGTGCACACATTATACTCGTACACAAACGTGCACACAGAAAAACCCACAAACATAAACCTATGTACATGCACATATCGTACACTCACGTAGCATATCCACACACATGAAGCTTTCACATAGACACACATACAGAGTACACCCACACACACACACACACACAATCCTGCAGGTGTACACACACAAAGAACCCTCTTTGTAACCCGTCATTGATTGCCTTCCTTATAAGAGGGAACATTCTGGGTTCCTTCATTAAACCCCTTCATTAAACCCCAGATTTTTCTTCACAGAATCATAGAAGCCCTTTTCCTTGCTTGCATTAAGTAAAAAAATTTAAAAAAAGAAGTAAAAAATGAATCGATCGAAATGTAAATAAACAGGAGAGCGCTCACCCCACAGGGTCCCATTCAGGGCGCGCTGTTTGGGTTGGCCTGACGTGGGACGGTGATTTACAGCTGACCAACATGGCCGCCGGGCGCAGGGCACCAGCCCGCACCGTATCAACCCGTGTCACATGACGGGGGAGGAGTGTCTTTAACGCTGCCAACATGTCCTCACACACACCACTCCCTCTCTCAGCCATGAAGCGTACCCCCACCCCCCCCCAACCGGCTATATAGACTTCCCCACTCCACTCTCCGTGCTGCTAAATCACTTCTGACTACACCGGTTGGAAATTTGAAGTGCAGAAAGAAAAATCCCTCCCCGGTATTTTGTTCCAGTCACCTGGATCTGCTAATTAGCACATTCTTCAACCAGGAGGTAGAATTAATCAGTTAAATCAGCTGGCTGGAAGAAACGCTCTGACCCCTGGACTTCCCACCTCAGGGCTACACGGCTGTATGAAATGTACCCTGTCTCCACATTCTGTGTTAGAGAGATTATCCTCTATTTGCTGCTGGTCTGAACTGCATTCCCATTTGGACTCCAGAGTGTGAATGCCTTGCGCTCAACACTACGCAGAGAGGCATGGAGATAACACGCAGGTCCCTGACGTGCAGTAGGTCCCGCGGTGTGCGGTAGGACCCGCACTGTGTTGGGCTGGGGACAGTACATTGCCCCTGTCAGAATGCACCACACCTGTCACTACAATATTCCAGAAACACGGATAACATCCCAGCACACACCTCAGAGGGGCAACATGATATGGGTGAGTGCCTGAGTGTGTGTGTGTGTGTGTGTGTGTGTGTGTGTGTGAGAGAGAGAGAGAGAGTGTGTGTGCATGTGTGTATGAGAATGTTTCTGACAGTGTGTGCATGGGAGAGTGTGTGACAGAGTATGTTTGTGTCTGTGTCTGTGTGTAAGTGTGTGTAACTCTGTGTGTGTGTGCGCTATATGCATGTACTGATGACTTGGCATCATCTCTATGTTGACTAAATCTGTATGCATGCATTCAAGCTTCTCTGCAAAAGGGAGCATCTGTTAAAAGCCTAAATCCAATGCTGATGATCTCACTACAGTGAGGACAGTTTGTATTACACATACCAGATAGAAGGGTGTTCGTGTTCACATTTCACTCATTTCTTTATCTGTCTCAGTATTTCAAGGCTAATGGTATCGCAGCATTAGCCTGTTCTCCGGTTAGCGGAGGGACATTTATGATATGCCTTTTCAATAGCACTGCACTGCACACTTCTACACGTCTAATCTACTTTAATGGCTGTGCTGGATTCCACCTTTTCATCAGAATGAGAGAGATGTAGTGAGGGAGAATGAACGAAAGAGGGGGGGGAGGGAGGGAGGGAGGGAGGGAGGGAAGGAGGGAGGTGCTGAGAACAGACGAGGAAGATTGACAGGGCAAAAACAAAAATCTCTGAAATTTCCAGCCCTGTTAAATAATTCCCCCACTTGCACCCCCACCGCACCCCGGTACCCGCACACCCCTGTGCCATTTAGATGTGTCGGAGTGGGCATGTTTCTGTAAACGAGTGCACAAAGAGGGGTAATCAGCCGGAAAATGTGCTGGGGGCGAGGGCTCTTGGGCCTGGGATTACACCCCCAAAACCTGAACTGAGAGGGGGGGGAGCACACAGGGGGAGAGCGGGAGAGGTAGAGAGAGAGGGCAAGAGAGGGATAGGTAGAGAGAGGCAGAGAGAGAGAGGGAGGGCAAGAGAGAGAGGCAGAGAGAGGGAAAGAGAGGGATAGGGAGGGCAAGAGAGAGAGGGAGAGGGAGGGCAAGAAAGAGAGAGGCAGAGAGAGAGGGCAAGAGAGAGAGGCAGAGAGAGAGGGCAAGTGGGGAGAGGAGGTGAGGGAGAGAGAGCAAGAGGGGGAGAGAGAGAACGCAGAGGGCAAGAAGGGGAGAAAGGGGGAGAGAGAGGGGGAGGACAGGAGGAGAGAGGGAGAGAGAAGGGAGAAGACGGAGGATAGAGGAGACATGGAGAGAAAGCAAGTCCATCCACATGTCAGGGACTTTCAGCTTGGCAAGGAAGAGAATGAAAGACGAGGAAAACAGGGCCCGTGCCGTAAAAACTGGATGAGGAAAAATGGAAAATACCAATAAAAACTTGGCTGAGAACTTGTAACATGACTCCATAATAAAACGCAATCATGGCACAGCAGCTGAAGAGTGGGGCCCCTCCGTCAGACCCTCACTGTACCACACCGGACAAAACCCCTGCAGAAAAAAACCCCATCCAGTTCCAATTCAGTCCCCCAGTCTACAGAACCACCCTGGCAACCCCCTTTCGCCTGGTTCTGGTTCCAAGAGAGCCGAACAGGTACCTCACTTTGATCCTCGCTCCAGACCATACGCTGACAACAAACTGCTACTCAAGTCAAATGCTCTGAGCAACAGCTTTGGGGCTGCAAACAACTGCCGCGATCAACTAAGGAAAATGACTCTTCGACCAGAACACATCTGAAATCTTTGTCTCACTCAGGGTTCAGCCGAAGAACATGGTTTAAGCTAAGGAATGGTACTGCCTTTGTAAGAGCACAGGGGGAATTCCAGCTACCAGCAGGAGTATTTACCACACCACAACACACTCGCCCCCCTGCCACCCAACCCCCACCGCCCGCTGCGTGTGTGTGTGACCCCCTGAATGCGGGGCTCTCTCTGTGGCCCCCCGTCCTGGCACCCATCCCATCGGGGTGTTAAATGACTCTATTGAAGTTGTGTTTGCTCAACTGGGCCTGGGTAATTTTCTCCCAGGGTTTTCAAGCAGTTAATGACTCCAATTAAGTCCGCTTAAGGACCGGGTTTATATGGGGGGGGCTGGGTCACCCTCAGGGTTCTCGTTGTGCCGGGTCGCCGCGGATCAGCCAGGAACTGCACGGCTATTACACCAAACTATTATACCGGGCTATTACTCCCCTCAGCCAATCAGAGGAGAGGAGCGCAGGACTCAACACTCCGCTCCCAGCGTCAGGTTTTACATTTCAGTTCCCGCATGGAAGAAATCGTTCCAACGCACGCTTAACCCCGAGCGACCGCAGACAACTGCATTCACATCACATCCATCAGAGTATAAATACCACAAATTATTTTTGTAATAAAATCTCTTGGCTGAATTATAGGCAATACAAAAAAATGAAAAGAAAAAGAAAAGTGGCATATAGTTTCTTTTTTTTTTTTGTTCAGCTACATTTTGCCCGGTCCTAACATGTGAATTTAATTCGAATATGAGCTGAGTCGGGTTGGTTATTTGTATCTTTTAGAAATTTTTAGGAAAAAATACAGAATACCGCCGTCTTCCTCTGATTCAGCAGCACGTTAATAATGTTGTATTGGTGCACTTATTCTTAATCTTCAGAAAAGCTTCGCACCGCAAAGCATCCAGCCAGCCGCTGCTATTGAACTGGGTAATGGTTGGAGGCCAGCATTAATGATGACATGGGGGCTTGGGATTTTGCTGATTTTGTACTTCAGCGAGAGCTTAAAAGACCCGGCTCAATTGGCAAGCGCCGTTTTCATTAGAAACGGCACGGAAGTCCT
>NC_083767.1:54552963-54575463 GCF_963514075.1 Conger conger
GTACTGTAGCTGGATTCGCGGCAGACGATTCAGTTCTGTATCACTTACGTTGTGGGACATATGCGAAACAATATATCGGTGGATTGGATAGGCCTAGTTTGAATTTAGTAGCTTGAGCAGAATGTTGCCCAACGTGTACGCGTTAGTCCGAGGCTCACTAAAATATGAACACAAATTTGCAACATGACTATTAACTCGTAGAACAGGGTTATGTACAATGAATTAGCATACCGATGCAAAGAATGAGAGAAAAGCGTGGTGCGTGTATGCGGTTTTCAATGGCTTTATACTCACATCACACTAAAGAATATTAGCAAGATAATCCAGAGATTCGAATTGGGGACCCAAAGAAACAACTTGTCTCATCTGCATAAGCCTCTCGTGCTCTGATGAGTGTATATCAGTAATTCAAACAGCATGCGTGGAATGAACACAGCCAACTACAGTCGTGGGATACAATAATTTTGATTATGAGTATAGTATCCAGACTGGCAGAGGGGCGTAAATTAAACCATACTTTTCGACTGGCCAACGCAAAAATGACCGCACGGTTACGAACGGGTCTGCAAAAAAGACTGCTGTCAAGTCGTCAATATGTTTTATGTCGGCAGGCTTGGTAAAAAGACAACTCTTCTGGCACAATTGTAGAATCCATTTTTGACAGTGAGCATAAAGTTTTACCTACAACAGATGATTAACTGAAGAAACGAATGCATGTATTTGAATACAGCATCCATTTACGACTTGCCCGATAAATTGGACACGAATACATACTGTAGGCTACTAAAAAGTAAATTACATCAACTGTAACCGCTGAACATACAGCGCCGCTTTAAGCTAAATTATCCTCCTTGTACAGTTGGGCTTCTTTCGAACGGAGTAATGCATTATTATCGTCTGCAATTATGTGTTTAACAACACAGAGGACAATTAAAGGCCGCTGTGAAGTAAGTCTAAAATGTGCAATGAATGGGAGGGGAGGTAGAACTCTTACTTGTATCTTTTGGCCAAGTGACATCCAATCTCACCGGGATGTACGGGGCTTCCAAAACTTAGTCCGGGATCCACAGCGAAGTCCAAGTACCGAAACTGCAGGTTTTACAGATGTTCGTGAAGTAATTTTTCTTCAATAAAGTAGAAGTAGCTACAGGTTTCTTTTGCAGATATTTTTTAATCCACATATGACCATTTCTGGCTTTCTGTTGGTCCTTTTCATTCAGTTATCCAGCATCAGATTTCGGAAAAGTCTCTTTAAAAATTATTACAGTCCACTCCGACGGTTCCCTCATACGCGATTTGCTTCGCTAGCATTTACGTTCTCCCATACACTGTAACATGGTGTTTTACCCTGACACATTCAAATGCAACAGGTGTCAAAATTAGAGGTTCAGGCAGCCGATCAACCGAAGCTTTCTTACGAATATTTAGCCAAGATTATTTTCTTGTTAAAATGTAAATAAGTGTAAATCACTTGTATAAAACGACAATGTTCCCACAATTCCGTAATAGTAAAAAATAATAATATAGTGTTGGTATTCCGCTTTGTGAAAATGGTCAAATATCACACATAAACAAAGGAACTTCTGCGTGAGTCTGTAAATGAACTTCAGAGGAATGTCTGTCCGATTTAATTCAATAAGCGCGTGCGTAAGCCAGTCGTACCGTGCCGCGAAACTTTTAAAATAACTGCAGCAAAAATCCCTCTTCGCCCCTCCTTTATATACGATAAATATGTATAATCTTAAACTTCAGAGAGAGGTGAACAACGTCTGCGCTAAACTTCAAGCGTCTCCTTCCGCCTGTGCCGTGTGGATTCAGTCGTTCTGACTACAGTCTGCTGGCCGGGGGGAGTTTGAATGAGTTGCGATAAGTTTGTCTGCTGCCCGACTTAATGCCTGCCCTCCTCGCTCGCTCCCGGAGAGATACCCAGAGTACCTGAGCCAACCCTCGAGAGCGTGCGCGCATTTAAACGAGTGAAATCTTTGGGGAGAATATTCTTAAAATGGCAACTTGCCGTAAAACGTAGCCCATTTGACTTTTTTTGCTTAATGTACAACTCATATGTAGACTGGAAAGTATGTTCTGAGTCGTGGAGGGACGTATTTAAACGGCAGACATAAACTCAAATCACAAACGTCGCTAATACAGATCCATCTTCAGACCTGTTGATTCACGCAGTAGTCGCGCCTTGCATGTTAAATTAAAACCTGGTTGCACAGTCACGGAGTGTAATCGGAAAAGCGAAGTGACACTGACCCCATGCAAGTAAAACGAATTTATGTCCGTCATTAAACAATATAATATGTGCAATCTGGGTTAGTGACCAGTTAAAGATTTAGCAAAGCGCGCTGCCAGACTTTTGCGGTTTATTGGTGTGAATCAGAATGCATAATGGTATAATAATAAGACCTGATTCAGTACTAAGCACAATGCTGAAACACCTTTGTTGGCCCATTGTGCTAGAGGAAGGCAGGCCAGCCCGACTGACAAATTCGTTCTGGATTTTTGGCCCAAAGTTGGATCAGAATCCATTTGCTATATGGGAATATTTTTGATTTGCGGCTTAGGGGAGCTTTTTTTTTAACGTTTTAAAAAAAGGGAGTCTAAATGTGATAGGAAAAAAACTTTAAAGTGTGTGCGCTCTAAACATGTAAATCAAGCTTCAAACTTTTTATCTCAATTATATCAGTTGCTGTGGCATTTTTCACACTATGTGACGTGAATTATGCCATTACATTAGTTAGATAAATAAGTGATGTTATTACATGTGAACTGATGCTATATACGCAGTCATTCATGGACCAGCGTTGCAGTATTTCTTGTTGGCATGCGTGTTGTCTGAAAATGAATGGTCAAATATTAGGCGCTAATTATTTATGTCATTGCGCAAAGTGAACTTGAGGTGAACCGCAATAAGAAGTAAGAACTTTTTCTCTTTCTTCAGAAATGCCTCTTGAGAGGAAAAAGTACTCATTGTTCTCTCCGTGGGTGGGGCAATGACTGCATGCACACCCCCACACGTGACCCGGAGCATCAGGGCGATGATGACAAACAAATGTGTGGCAGGGCTCTCCGGTTTCCGCTCGGCGATCCGGTATCGCGCAGGGTGCGGGTCCTCCACCTCCAGCAGTCGGTCGCAGCCCACCCCCCGAGATCGCGTTTCCCCAGCGCTGATATGCGCCACACATCTGGCCCAGCGCGATGCGGACGCCACTGCCTGGAACATCTGGAAAGAGACATCAGCACGGCGCAGGTTTTCCTCGGTGCGGGAGGACGTATCCCAGAGGGCTTCAGAAAGGTGTTCTTTGCGATCCACAGACTGATAGCGCGCAGGCTGACGACGGTTAAACCGCCAGACCGAGGAGAACATTGGCTCAGGCGGTAAGAGCAAGTCGTCTGGCAGTCGGACGGTTGCCGGATCGATCTCACCCTGGGTGTGTTGAAATGTCCCTGAGCAAGACACCTAGCTCCCAAATGTTCTGGACAAGCTGGTTGGTGCCTTGCATGACAGCTAATTGCTGTTGGTGTGTGAGTGTGTGTATGAATGGGTGAAGGTAGAAGCCTCAATTGTACAGCGCTTTAGATAAAGGTGCTATATAAATGCCAACCCACTTACCATTTAGAATACAATCATACTATGAAATGTGACCCTTCCCTGAATGGTGACCGTGATTAATGCCTGGTCTGAGGATGAAGTGGCCATCTCTGGGCTGAGGACTGTGACGAACTTCTACATTTCTAGCAGGACTGGATTTGCTTTTTCTCTCTCGCACTCCCCTATATGAGGCTGTAAGTTAAAAACAGATGAAGGGTCCAGATCAAAAGAGTTTCAGGAACTTCATTCATAAAAATATTGGGTTTTTTTTTCTTCATTCGCTTTTAAACAGAGAGTAGGTTTTTTTAACAATCACCAATGCTGCCTTATTTTCTTGATTATAGATTTTCTTGTGTGTGTGTGTGTGTGTGTGTGTGTGTGTGTGTGTGTGTATACTGTACATATCAACCACACAGGGCTGGTTCTAAGCTGAGGAGGTCGCCTAGGGCAACATCTGTCTGGGGAGCGGGGGCAAACAGGTCCATTATTGTCATCTACAGCACCCCAAGCCCAGTCCAAAAACCTCACCTAGGGCAACAGAAAGGCTGGAGCTGTGTCTGAGACCTCAGGTAATATACAACCCACAGATTACAGACGGAGAGGAATTACCCGTCAGTTTCTCTGCCTCCAGCAAGCCCATTCAGTCAATCCTGAAATAACTGCGTGTTCCCCGGCGCAGTGGATCACCCTCTAATTTAGATGCTGAAAAGAGAGGTGTGTGAATCTCAGTCGGAGCGGTCATAAAAGATCCAAAAAAATGTTCGGCATCTGGTGCGGTAACCCTGTCAGACACATGGCCTTGTCCGTGCCCACGCCTCTAAGCTGTTACTGGCAGGTTCAGAAACAGGAAAAGAGTTTCACAAACTTTCAGCACACCACTAGTTTCTTAATCAGCAGGTTCGAATCATAAGCCACGCAAAATACTTTTAAGAACAAAGCCAAAGACGGCTCCTTCACTGTTGCAAAGCAGACGTTACACCGACGACTTCTGAAGGCCTGCTTCCAACATTCCCCTTTTTAACTCAATCAGCCACGCTGATGCAAGGCAGAGGTCACCACACCAGCACTGCTCGCGGACCGCCACTGGGTCGTCTGCTTTTTGTTCCCCTCTAAAAATCGGCAACCAAGTTTCGACACAAGAAACCGGTTGACTGCGCAATGAACCGCTTCGATGTTAGAATTAAAGTCCCAATGAAGCAATGAAAGCCAGCCGTGGCTGTCGTTCCCCGGGACTGGGGGGGTTTGCGAGAAATTATCTCCGCCGCACGCTGATGATATTTAGCACCTATACTTGGGTACAACCGCAACCCTTTTATCTTATTTCTCAAAAGAAAATATTGATCATAAGTGCAGTTTTCCACCAGCTGCACATTGTCTGCGCTCCGCTCTCTCCTCCCGTGTCTGGGGAGTTTCTGCCCTGATTGGGAAAGACTGGGATTCTTCTGTAATGGATTCCGTTCCCGTTTTTAGGCCCCGTTGCCATCTCCCGCAGCCCCTGTCAGAGCCCCGTCTCCGAGTCCAGATACTGCTTTTCATTTCACATTTCCTCCCTCGTCTTTGATCGAAGGAGTCTTCTGCCTCTTCCCCTCCGCCCGCAGTTGGCAGACGAATGTGCAGATGATTTGTCGAGTTAATTCCACCTCTTTCTCCCAGAACACATCAGAGATGCTGGTATGGCCCGCGACCGTTTCACCTCTTCCCCGAGACAATAACTTTCCAGCTGGAGAATGTTGACAATGTTTATACCAATTAGAAAATTGATAAAAGATGTTTATAATGGCTCTGACAATTAAAAATGGAAACAGGTTCCCCAAACTCGGTGAATATGCGCACAAGTGACTGAACATCTGTGGGACAGTAGTGTCAGTGTTCTCTTCTGTGTTGACTAAATTCTGCAAAAAAAGAAGAAAAAAAAAAAAGCTAGATTGTGCTTCCTGATTTCACGTCCTTCCCTTCCTATGGAAATTATGTTATTTAAGGATTTCTCTCTCTCTCCCTCTCCCTCTCCTTCTTGCAATCAGTGTTTTTAGCGACCATAACTCAAACCACATCATTTCTACACCCGCGCACAGCCCTCCTTGTTCCCTTCCCAGCCTCCCCCCCTCCAAAAAAAAAAAAAAAAAAAAAAACTCTCTCCTGAAAAAGTCACAGCTATATTTATACTTAGGCCACTCTCCGTCTACCAACGCTCATTCTGACGCCTGCCAGCACCAGCCTGAGTGCCCAGAAAAGATGGGATGGCATTGGTTTACAGCTTGGGCACACAGGTCCGAGAGAGAGAGAGAGAGAGGGAGAGAGGGAGAGGGAGAGAGAGAGAGAGAGAGAGAGAGAGAACCCGTAGATTATGGGGAAGAGCTGAGCCCGGGAGTCAGCTGGAACAGACCCATGTCTGGGGCTCGGCCTCCATGGGGGAGAATACCTAAAAATTTGCACATTTACTCAGCGGTTTTTGCGTGTACTTCTTATAGATTTTCACTTGGCGAATGTTTTGGCAAAGAGAGAGCCCCGCTTTTCCCCCCCCCATTTCTTAAAAATGTTGATATTTTGTTGATACTCCCTTTCCTCCTGCGGCATCGTTCGCACGCTCGCATTTCAAAACTCTCCAGGTTTCATTTCAGCATGACGACACCCAGCCTAACGCTAACAACGCTAGAGATTATAAAAGCATGGAAACATACCTTTGAGCAGTAAGCGGTTGAGCAAATAATTTAAGTACGCGTGTTGCTGTGGAGCAGCCCTCTCCCCGCCCCCGCTGACGGCCCCTGTCATCACCATCACAGGCATCTACGCTGCACATTTAGAGCAATGAAAAGCGCAATAAAAGTTCTCTCGCACTTGTTCTACACTTGCCGGGCTGCACCTCCCGATGACCCGGGAAGGTGAGCCGCCGACTGTGTCACACCGTCAGAGGGTCACGTGAGACGGGCGGGCGAGCGAGTAACACACCGGGGACGTGGAGTTCTGCAGCCGGACAGGGGCGTGTATACTTTTAAAAAACGGAACGCAGTGCTGAGGCACACCGTGAACAGGAACGGTGGGCGACGTCTAGGCTCAGCGGGAGCTGTAAACTGTATTTAGCGCAGAGGGGAACCACATAGGGGTGGAAATGGGAGTGGGGCGGGGGGGGGGGGGGGGAAAACAAAAAAAGTGCTTTCGAGGTAACAGCTTCCTGGATAAGCTTGAGGAAAGAGGGGGTGGTGTAGTATCCTACTATCAGCATGCGGGGGGGGGGGGGGGGCACAAGGTCCCCTAGGGCATACGAAAGGGCCGTCTGCTTTTACGTTTTTACAGCACGCGTATATGCGGCCTATCAGCCGCGGGATCTGCACTGCAGAAGGTGAGGATGAGTAAAACGGGTGAGGGAGGGGGAGGGGGGTGATAAACCCGAGGAACGAGGAAGCGACCGGTAATCAGCGGAGACCCCAGCGCTGAAATGGCAACCCCCCCCCCCCTACACAGCACGATGGAGACTGAGCGCGATGGAGACTGAGCGCAATGTGGGATTCAGCGCGATGGAGACTGAGCACGATGGAGACTGAGCATGATGGAGACTGAGCGCGATGTGGGATTCAGCGCGATGGAGACTGAGCACGATGTGGGATTCAGCGTGATGGAGACTGAGCGCGATGGAGACTGAGCACGATGTGGGATTCAGCGCGATGGAGACTGAGCGCGATGGAGACTGAGCACGATGTGGGATTCAGCGTGATGGAGACTGAGCGCGATGGAGACTGAGCGCGATGGAGACTGAGCATGATGGAGACTGAGCATGATGGAGACTGAGCGCGATGTGGGATTCAGCGTGATGGAGACTGAGCGCGATGGAGACTGAGCATGATGGAGACTGAGCACGATGTGGGATTCAGCGTGATGGAGACTGAGCGTGATGGAGACTGAACGCGATGGAGACTGAGCGCGATGGAGACTGAGCGCGATGGAGACTGAGCGCGATGGAGACTGAGCGCGATGGAGACTGAGCATGATGGAGACTGAGCACGATGTGGGATTCAGCGTGATGGAGACTGAGCGCGATGGAGACTGAGCATGATGGAGACTGAGCATGATGGAGACTGAGCACGATGTGGGATTCAGCGTGATGGAGACTGAGCGTGATGGAGACTGAGCGTGATGGAGACTGAGCACGATGTGGGATTCAGCGTGATGGAGACTGAGCGTGATGGAGACTGAGCGCGATAGAGACTGAGCGCGATGGAGACTGAGCACGATGTGGGATTCAGCGTGATGGAGACTGAGCGTGATGGAGACTGAGCGCGATAGAGACTGAGCGCGATGGAGACTGAGCATGATGGGGGATTCAGCGCGATGGGGGACTGAGCATGATGGGGGATTCAGCGCGATGGGGGACTGAGCATGATGGGGGATTCAGCGCGATGGGGGACTGAGCATGATGGGGGATTCAGCGCGATGGGGGACTGAGCATGATGGGGGATTCAGCGCGATGGGGGACTGAGCATGATGGGGGATTCAGCGCGATGGGGGACTGAGCATGATGGGGGATTCAGCGCGATGGAGACTGAGCATGATGGGGGATTCAGCGTGATGTGGGATTCAGCGTGATGGAGACTGAGCGCGATGGGGGATTCAGCGTGATGGGGGACTGAGCGCGATGGGGGATTCAGCGCGATGGGGGCGATTAGGCTCTCCGCCGAGGGAGGAATGCACACCTTGATCCCTTCTTTTTATCAGTCTACGTCCTGAGAGGGGGAATGCGCGGTGAGATAAAAAACGCAGCATGTGGGGGCAATAAACCACACGGAGAATGAAAAGGCTGATAATGTAGTGTTTATATATATACAAAGGCAAAACATGAATACAATACGTCTTTTTTCTTTCTTTTTCTTTTTTTTTTCAAAGAAATCTCCAGCGTCTTCACACAGATGGATAAAGGCAGTACATTTTTTTATTGAAAGAAAAAAAACCTCAAAAATAACAAGAAAAAACAAAAGACAAGAAAAAGAACAGAAAGAGTTGAAGTTCTGAAGTTTAGTGTTTTTTTTTCTCCTTTTTCTATTAAATAAAAGGGGAGGCCTCCCAACCAGCACTGTGCTCCTCGATGCTGTATAAAAAATTTGACTCTTAAAAAGGATGGACCCGTACAAATCAAGAAGGCAGGGTTGCTGGAGAGAGGACAGGAAGGCAAAGATGAAGGGGGGAGGTGGGGTTATGACACTCCTCTCTCTGGGGGGGCCAGACCCTGTCATTACTGAGGGGGTGGGGGGTCCCTCCCCCCATTAACATACAGAGCCCTGTGTCCTGTGGGACGGGCTGGATGTTCTCTGAGTCTCTAAACTGAGCCAGGGTCAGGCCCCCGGAGAAGGCCCTCAGCTGTACCTCTGCTCAGGGCCCGTTCGGGGGGAAACGCACTGCACACGTGCAAACATTTACAGAGGGCCGTTAACGAGCCCTCACAGCGTTTCCGCCACACTATCTACACACGGACAGGATGCTCGCTGATAACGGCAAACACGCAAATATAAGTATTAATAGAGATTAGGTCCTAACGCGTTATGCGATACTCTATTAACAGTCGATATATCCCGAGTTATTCGTGTGTGTGTGTGCGTGTGTGTCCTTTTACAGGTCCTGATCAAAAGTGTCGCCATCTTCCAGTACAGTTTATTTTGAAAGATTTGTATTCGTATTTTTAAGTGTTGTTTTATTCCAGCAACGGGACTGAACATCCTCCCAGGTGACTGCGGCCAAATCAGGTGAACGGTGGGGGGCGAGAGACCGTTCCCACCACCGAGTTCTCGCTATCAAACACTACTCCATGAGAGGGACGATTGAAGAGCATTTCCTAAACTTTGGTTGTTGATTATAAAGGCAGGTGGAAAAGGTGTGGCACATTTCAGCACAGAGTAGAGTTTCTTGGCACTGCAGGATTTCATACCTTAACCACACATTTTTTTAGGCAGTTTTATGGTCACTAAAATGCAATTCCATTACTTCAAACTCAAAATTTCAGGTTGGATGTAACTAACGTGAAGATGGAGTAACGGTGAAATTGAAAAACTATTTCATACTTTTTAAGGTTTAATGCTGTTGATGTAGCCAATGGATATGACATGAGTAAATTAATAATTAAGATATACTCATCGGTTTTTTTTTTTTACAGCATGACAGCAAGTAAGACCAAATGGAGTTTCTTTTTAAAGGCTTATATACATGTTGATGTATGTATGCATATTGACCAGCAACCCTGGTAGAATGGCATCACAGTCTAAGCACAGGTCTTGGCATTGTTAACCCCTAAAGGAACACAGTAAAGGCAGGAGCTCTCCCAGGACAGACACACACGTTTGCAGATAAAAAAACACGCTGTAGTTTCAACATCGCAATCTCAGAATCACACGCACATTATCAACAGGCTGCAGAACAAAAAAACCAAAAACAAATCCCCAAAAAATCAAAATAGAAATCAAAAACAGAGATATACCAAGGACAGTACTTTTTCAACCACATGGTAACGGTTTCAGAATCTTTGTGTTTACACCTTGTTTTGACACGAAAAAAGGTTTTCGGACATCTATTATTGTTTTAATCTTTCGTTTCGTTAAAGACACGAGGGGGGGGACTGGTAGCCATTTTGTTCAGAGGGATCTCTTCCTTCCCCTTGGACATTCTGTGCAAAACATTATATTTAACTATATCTAGCCATCTATGTACTCATATATAAATATATATTTATGTATATGCATATGTATACTTTAAAACATTACTGTCTGGGATAGTTGTGCTGTCAACACATTTCAGTTTGATTTTACTCCAAACTTTTTTTTTTTTCTCTTCCCCAACAAACCCTAAATGAAATGCACAAGAAGTGAGCGTTTGCCATCGATCCCAGACAGACGGACTGGATATGTTGGCCTCGCTGGGGAGGGCGAAATGCACGACAGAAAATAAAACGGAACACTCAAGTTTCAATATGGACCATAGACACACAGAACACAGTTGACTTGCTTTTTGAGTTTCTTTTTTTTTTTTTTTGTCTTACACAATTTACAACATCATTGGTTCATTGACTTATTGGTTTATTTTTACTGTACGAATTAAAAAAAAAGAAATGTACTCACCTATGACAAGATGGGAGCAACCAGGGTCACATGACCCCACATGCCACGCCCCTGACCTTGCGCATTATTTTCTGTTTCATTACACGGGAACTCAAACTGCAACGGATAAAAACTACAGAAAGTATGTCTGTGGCTCCTTAAGGAGGATCTTAAGGGACATCTGCAGGTGGTAATAGTGCAGAAATGAGCTGAAATGACACCGTCTCCATTTAGAAATGTTTAATCTCCACTCCAATTTATAGCACCAGAGGACAAGTTCTTAACCCAGACTGTGGGGTCCTGCCCTGAACTGCTCTGCTTGATCTGCGTTGTGTCTGCGACAAATGAAAATACTAAACGTTTTCTTCAAAAGGACAGTAAACAAACTCATCGAGTGGAATAAAAGGCCCTGTACACGGTGACGTGCACCCACCAGCACTGGGGATGATCAGGGGTTGAGCTTGCTGGCTTCCTCCTGCAGAGTGCACAAAGACAGACCCCCCAGCAGTCACAGGGAGGATGAGCTTGCTCACCGTTAAGCTCTTGGTGTTGCCATTATAAGAAACGCGACACGCATTCGCGGTTCCGTCACTGGTTCTTTTTTTAGTTCTTAAGAGGCAGAATAGCGTGCAGACTGGGGAGGTGGGGAGTAAAGGCAGTGAGGGGAAAAAAACAATAATAATAATTAGACCGGAGTGAGAGGGTGCTGCAGGCAGCACTGGACATACAGGAAATGGGCGTCCCACACCGTTCTGCGCAAATTACAGCCCCATAAACAGGCCCTACAGTTACAGACACAGCCCAACCCACCCCCCAAAAAAAAAAAACCCCACTCCCACCCCCACCTGCCGTCTCACTGCCTCCCACCCGTGCCTGAACACGCAGCCCAGGACACGTGGGGGCTGTAGAACTCTCCGGACTCGTGAGAGGCACCCTTGGTGGGGGGGTGGGGTAAGGGGGGTAAGCGTGGGGGGGGATTACCTGCTCTGGGTTATCAGTGGTCTCCTAAGGAAACCCCCTTCAGCAACCTCAGTGCACTCATGACAAAGGCTTAACCCACCGTCTGCACGAACGCGCGTCTGCACTGCGAGGGGGCACACATTTGCGGGCATGTGGGAGTGTGTGTTTAGTCTGTTGTGTCGGATTCACTGGCTCCTGCTGACAGCCTTGATAATCCACCCGGGATCTCACGGGAGGAACAGGAAACAGACAGCCAAACAAGGTGACGGGGTACACCCCTCCACCCTAACAGATCTGGTAGCCGACAGAAGGAGAGGATGGGCTACACCCTCCACCCTCACAAGTCATGAGAGCTACAGTCTCCACCACAAACCCGTCTAAGCGGAGAGCCCTTGTGCCCAGGAAGGACGACAGAGCGATGACTCTCCGAGCTGGCAGAACCGTTCACACGTGACGATGCCCCTTTCTCCCTCCACGCCCTGGTGCCTCCACGTTTTCCAAATGAATTTTTATTACAGGTGTGACCGTAATTAGCACAGGAGCCTGCATGCGAGCCGGTGGAATAGGGAAGCAGTGCAGAGTCATTGTTGCAGCACAACAAGGCGGTAAAAGTCATAAAGAGATTAAAGGCGCAGAACCCACGGGCGAGCCGATAAGCAGCCCCGGTTGCCGGGGCGACTCTGACACGCACAAGCGCGGCCGTCAGGTCCTGGCGGCGCACCAACGGCCAACGGGGCCCGGGGACGAGGGACTCTGCCCCAGGAGACGGGCGCAAGGGGCCCCCAGCCAGAGCGCCAGGCCACCGCAAGGGGACGATGACCTCCGCGCTGCAATTTAGAGTCCGTGCCGTGCTACCAACACTCATATCAGCCACAAAGAGTGTGTGGTGTGTGTGTGTGTGTGTGTGAATTTAGCTGTTTCACACACACGCCCCAGTTCCACGCCAGCCAGCCACGCATATGGGGTAGAACTTGATATTCCAATGCTGTCTCCTATGTATCACCATGCGAGGGACCCCACTTCACCCCCAGTGAAACATAACGGGGTACACTACCGTGAACACTGGGACAGCAATGGTGCAAACAAAACGAACAACAACTCCAAAAAAAAATAAAAAAAGATACTGTATCACATCATATCACGTAATGTGGCAACGGAAAGACCATAAAACCGTCACGCAGCACTACTGTTTAAGCGCCCTGGTGGCGTGCGACTTCTCTGGACCCATTAAAAGGCTAACTGCGGGTGTGTTTCGGTTTCTCCCAGCGAAGCTCGTCCTGGTGCCAACCTCAGGCCGTACCCCTACGGGAGACCGAAGTTCACGGCGGCGGACTGCAGGACTCTATCTGAGCAGTCTTGCAGGAGCGGCCGGGTCACTGGGAGGGCACGGGGTTTGTGTGCGCAAGGGCATGACATCACCGGTGAGGCATGCGCTCGTCTGGCAGTGACTCCTCCGAGGTGATGAGTCACGGTTGAAGGTCGGTGAGCGACCCGTCTGGTGCGTTCCCCAAGCAGCGCCCCGGGGCTCTGAGACATGGCTCGCTTCTGCATCCAAGCCGCAGAAGCACATTAGCGCCGGAGAACGCGGCGGGGAGGAGCGACGGCCGACCTGCTTCCAGTGAAGATTCTAGTCTATTCCTGGAGGGTGGATATCATCCTCGTTACCATTCCTGTTTAGAATGTGAAGAGGCTCCCCGTCCTTGACAGAGGACACAACAAACTCGGTATGTGAGACCGGCGTGTTAGTTTGAGAAGGTGAGACATGGCCCCCTTTGGTCTGCGATGGGTTTGTGAGCTTATAAGAAGGAATAAGGAAGGGCGGTTTCGATAAGGGGGATCAGAGAGTTCACTTCACCTGCATGAGGGGGGGGGGGAGGACACCATTCTGTCTCCCCACTGCGATGACTCCCATCCGCTCATATCCGACAGTGGACGCTTTTTCCCCCACCCAGAATAGCCACGGTCATCGTTAAATTACAAGCTATAGTTGGGGTGACATCACAGGGATTTACGTCAGTTCCTTGAGGCAGGCGGGCTTACACCACAGGTTCTTCAGAACAACCAGATGGCCAACGCCTGCTTCTCTTCCGTCCTTTGTGCCTCCTAGCTACAGGAGTTTCTGGGTAAATAACAGGAGTTTGCAGTGCTTTATCGGAGTTTATGTGTAATCACGAAAGAGGTCGTGCCCAAGCACAGAATATCCGTTGCCACGGTGCTATCTTGGGCCACGCCCCTTCATGAAAAGGCATAAAAAATTGGAATGTTTCAACGGCAGAGGGAACCTTAAGGGTCGAGTCGTATCCGATTGGTCTAAAGAATCGGTGGTTAGGCCCACTCCTCCAGCAGTGCGTGCTGCACAGTGTGGGCTGTGGGGTGTGTGTGCTGTCTGTAACCGGCGGGTGAACCGTTGTGCTCATTACAGGTGGATGAGTGTGTGAAATCAGAAATGTCACTCAAAGGCAGAGAGGACACGCTCCACCAGCGACCGGCTGGCTGAATCCCCATTTCCATGAGTGTTCACCAGGCAAAACGCCACCACTGTTCCCCCGGTCACTCTGCATAGCTACGTTCACCCAAGGATCGTTTTATATCCCAAGCACCATAGTTGTAATACCTCTGCTCCTAAAACAAGATGCAGCCTGTTTTAGTGTCTAGAAATCACATGTACGCATGCCAAATGTAGTGAAGTTGACCTTTCTTTCTTTTTTTTTTTTTCCCCAGCCAAATATAATCACGTATCACTAACCTACTGCATCACTTGCCCTGAATCATTAAGGTCGCATTTGCGGAAAAAAACATAGCCTAACTATATCAACGACAGAAAAGAAATAGCAGCAAAAAATTTCAAAATAAAAGGCATTTCATTCTCAGCTTTTTCAACTCCGTAAAGAGAGTCAAGTGCAGCTGTGGGTTTCCAAGATTCAAAGACTACACGGCGATAAATATACTATTAGTCATTACGTTAATACCATTCGTTCTTGTAACACGCGTTGAGCTTGAAATCCCCAGGCCAACCCCTCGAGGTACCCAAAGCAGTGACTGTAACGCTGAAAATGCATTCCTGACCAGACTGGAGACCGCACAACCGGAGTGCATCACACTTTCATTTATACATACATATGCGAAAGGTTATGCCAAAAAAACGAAAGGAAAAAGTACACACCTCAATGTTTTGTCTCTAAGGTTCACTCGGTTATGCTTTCAGACAGGGTGCAGGGAGTATGGCTATTTGAATCATCTTTCCTCAAATTAAAACTTAATTGACTCTAATCTTTCACCAAATGAGAGTGACCCATTACATATACGTAACCCAAACCCCCACTACCCTCCTAAAAAACAAAAAAAAACAAAAAAAAAAACAGGTTGAAACCCTTTTCAACATCCTGCAATTATGACCTCATTGTGCTCTCTCAATGTTAAATGCTTGTTTTTTTTTTTGTGTTTTGTTTTTTTTTTTTGTCCCCCCCCTTACCTAAAAAACGTCCCGGTTTGAACCTGACATGTGAGGGCACATCTGGGGGGTGTCTGTGGCGCGACCGAGCGGATATTACAGTTCCAGAATCTCCGCCCCCGCCCATCCCGATAGGTCGGGTGACCTGGATTCGCACTTTCGGGGACGGGACGGGGACGGGGGCGGGCGGGAGGATTACGCGCTCCCGGGCCGTTTGGGGAGGCGCGGGGTGGCCCCCTCCTCTGTGAGAACTGCAAACAGCCCGTCAGACAGGCCGGGCGCTGGAAAAGCCCTCCCAGCGCAGGTGCCCTGTAGTGCTGTGCCAAACGGCGTAACTCAAGTTCGCCAGATTTGTTCTGCTGCCGTCTGACTGGCTGTTTGCCGGTCCTGGGGTTTGGCATTCACCCCCGGGCTGGCGGGAGAGGGGCAGCGGGGCGGGTCCCGGGGCGGAGGGGTGGCGGTTTGGCGGGGCGCTGGGAGAACGAGGCGCGCGGGATCCGGAGCGGGGCACGGAGACGGGCGGGGCCGCGGCGGGGTCAGGACGACTCCTCCAGGGCGTTGACCACCTGCTCCAGGATGTCGGGGCAGTGGTCGGCGATCTGCTGCAGGACGGAGTTGGCGTACTCCTGCAGCTCAGCGCTCTCCCGCTCACACTGCTCCAGCTCCGACTCCAGCTGCAGGAGAGCAACAGCACGTTTAACACGCCCTGTATCACAACAGCACGTTTAACACGCCCTGTATCACAACACACTGCACACACACCCTGTATCACAACAGCACGTTTAACACGCCCTGTATCACAACAGCACGTTCAACACGCCCTGTATCACAACACACTGCACACACACCCTGTATCACAACAGCACGTTTAACACGCCCTGTATCACAACAGCACGTTCAACACGCCCTGTATCACAACACACTGCACACACACCCTGTATCACAACAGCACGTTTAACACGCCCTGTATCACAACAGCACGTTTAACACGCCCTGTATCACAACAGCACGTTTAACACGCCCTGTATCACAACACACTGTACACGAACGCCCTGTATCACAACACACTGCACACACACCCCCTGTATCACAACACACTGCACACACCCTGTATCACAACACACTGCACACACACCCCCTGTATCACAACACACTGCACACACACCCCCTGTATCACAACAGCACGTTTAACACGCCCTGTATCACAACACACTGCACACACACCCCCTGTATCACAACACACTGCACACGAACGCCCGGTATCACAACACACTGCACACACACACCCTGTCACACAACAGCACGTTTAACACCCCCAGTATCACAACAGCACGTTTAACACGCCCTGTATCACAACACACTGCACACACACACCCTGTATCACAACACACTGCACACACCCCCTGTATCACAACACACTGCACACACATACCCTGTCACACAACAGCACGTTTAACACGCCCTGTATCACAACAGCACGTTTAACACCCCCTGTATCACAACAGCACGTTTAACAGCACGTTTAACACCCCCTGTATCACAACAGCACGTTTAACACGCCCTGTATCACAACAGCACGTTTAACACGCCCTGTATCACAACAGCACGTTTAACACGCCCTGTATCACAACAGCACGTTTAACACGCCCTGTATCACAACAGCACGTTTAACACGCCCTGTATCACAACAGCACGTTTAACATGCCCTGTATCACAACAGCACGTTTAACACGCCCTGTATCACAACACACTGCACACACACCCCCTGTATCACAACACACTGCACACACCCTGTATCACAACACACTGCACACACACCCTGTATCACAACACACTGCACACACACCCCCTGTATCACAACAGCACGTTTAACACCCCCTGTATCACAACAGCACGTTTAACACGCCCTGTATCACAACAGCACGTTTAACACGCCCTGTATCACAACAGCACGTTTAACACCCCCTGTATCACAACACACTGCACACACACCCCCTGTATCACAACAGCACGTTTAACAGCACGTTTAACACCCCCTGTATCACAACAGCACGTTTAACACGCCCTGTATCACAACAGCACGTTTAACACGCCCTGTATCACAACAGCACGTTTAACACCCCCTGTATCACAACAGCACGTTTAACACCCCCTGTATCACAACAGCACGTTTAACACGCCCTGTATCACAACACACTGCACACACACACCCTGTATCACAACACACTGCACACACACCCTGTATCACAACACACTGCACACACACCCTGTCTCACAACACACTGCACACACACCCTGTATCACAACACACTGCACACACACCCTGTATCACAACACACTGCACACACACCCTGTCTCACAACACACTGCACACACACCCTGTATCACAACACACTGCACACACACCCCCTGTGTCACAACACACTGCACACACACCACCATAGGCTCAGTCTGCACACTTTTTAAGACACTTATTCAACCCTTTAAGATGCAAGATCACAAATAAACGATCTGAACAGTTTAATGCTGATGGAACAAGCACGAGAGGTCATTGAAAGCAATGGAGATTTAGAAAACTGACTTAACTGACTTATAATTAAAAAAGATGAATAAATAAATCTTCTAACGGTCAAGGTGCTTCTTTTTTCATTAGCTCTTATGTGGTTGTTTTAATTTTACACTGTATTTTCACACACATATTTATATACTCCTTCCTTTTCTTTTATTTGTCTTATAGTTTCTCTGATTTACTGCCCGCACTTTGGCCAACACACACGGCATGAAGTGTGCACTATTACACAGTGACGTTCCAGGACTGAGACAAATGCATTAATCAACCCCAGCGATAACATCACAGAGCATTACAAACCATTCCTCTGAAATGGTTACAGGAACTACTTCAAATAAAAATGTCACTGCACCTTTAACAATAAAATTCTGCGAATTTTTAACACTGTTGAAATTTTAGGAGAGACATTCTACACACAACAAGCAAAAGGTAAACAGGATAAGAGGAATTCATCGGAAGAACAACACGGACACCTTTAAAGTACAACCTCTGTGGTGATCTTATGACCAGGGAAGGCAATGACACACTGATAAACTTTGGAAAAAATTAACAATACCCAATAAACATAGCTAGCCAGAGAGGAACAGATAGTGGTTTCTGTTCTGTTGGCCAACACGGTTGATGCAATTACCAAGTTAGCACGCTAATTTGAAGTAATCCCAATTACTGAGTTCACTTTTCAAACTTTGAGTCGAGTATCAGGGATCACAGGGAGTGAATGTTATACTCTTGGCCAGTCACTTGCTAACAAACCACACAGCTGCATACTGCACATCACAGTGAAAGTGCAAAACTAATTATTCAGAGTGATTTCCCCTTTTAAAGCAGTCAGACTGAGAGCACGAGAAAGCGAATGTGTGAATGAGCAATGACATCACCCGCAGCAGAAGCACACGCATTTCTCTAAAGTATTTCTCCAAGTACGCTGGCCCTCACAGACCAAAACCACACTACTGTCCGTGGCAGTCCGTGTGAGTCCAGGAGTAAAGCGGGGAGTGTGGTCGGTAAGGACTGTCACACGGTTACCAGGGACACCGACGGACAGGGTCTCCCTTCTACCCCCTCCCCCCTCTGACTGAACATTCGTCTGGCCCCGACCACCAGAGAATTCACCACGGGGGGTCACAGGGTGCAGGACATCAGGCACAGGTGCACTTGGAACAGCGAATGGCGGAGGAGGAGGAGGAGGAGTGTGGAGATATGAAGAGGAAGCCTGGGAGTGATTTGTGTGCGATTTGGCGGGGCGGGGCTCGGAGCCAGACGTTACGGCGAGTTAGCGCTCCCTTAAACTCCGTGGCCTCTGCACCTCTCCCCACCTGTCCCTACTTCACAACCCCCTCCCCCACTCGACAGCGCCCTCCCCCCTCCCCCTCTCCCTGTCCTCCACTTCCACAGGCCTCCAGAGAGAGGGGAGAGGGGAGAGGAGAGAGGAGAGAGGAGAGAGGAGAGAGGAGAGAGGGGAGAGGGGAGAGGAGAGAGGGCTGGGAAGACCACTCCTCCTCGCTCTTTGTGAGCCGTTACACAAAACTCACTCTACACTTGGAATCCATTGAAAGCGTTTAATTTTCCGCTCATTAAAGAAAACCAAAACTAAAAGGGGGTATTTACGTTTTATAGCACCTTGGGCCTAACGATAATCGCAGCTGGCGTTATCTTAAGCTTTTTCCAAATGATTTTTCACTCTCTGGAGCTGTCAGTCAGAGAGGGGGGGGGGAATGAGCAGCTTCAGTGCCACGTCAGAGATCTGACAGTGGTCACCGCTGAGCTGCCAGCCAGGTGCACGATGACAACACACACACACACACGTACACACACACACACACACACACAGACACACACACACGTACACACGTACACACACACACACAGACACAGACACACACACACACAGACACGTACACACGTACACACACACACACAGACACACACACACACACACACACACACACAGACACACACAGACACGTACACACGTACACACACACACACAGACACAGACACACACACACACACACACACACGTACACACGTACACACACACACACAGACACAGACACAGACACAGACACACACACACACACACACACACACACACACACACACACACACGTACACACGTACACACGTACACACGTACACACGTACACACGTACACACACAATCACATACATACACACAGCAAAGCTGATGCTGGACAGAGAAGGAGGCTAATTCCACTGAATGTCTCAAGCTGCTGTAAAAAAAAAAGACTCCATAAACATACTCCATTAAAGACCAGTACCCGTCAACACACCCACAGAGAGCGAGAGACAGAGCGTGAAGAGAGACAAGAGAGAGAAAGAGAGTACAGACAAGAGAGAGCCGGAGAGAGAAAGAGGGAGGGGGGAGTGGAAGACAGAGAGAGATGACCATGTTCACGTTGGGCTCCGTGCTCCTCCAGTCTGGGGTGGACGTGATGTTCAGTGAGCCATGCTCAGAGTGACGCCACCCTGACTGAAGCGGTTTGGGGGTTTGGGGGTTTGGGGGTTTGGGGGTTTGGGGGTTATTGTCCCCGCTCCCTTTGACCGCTGTGTACTCAAAATGTTTTGTTGCATCAGAAAATTGCTTTTCAAATCCGAACCCCGGCCGGCGATCCAAAAACACCATAGCCCTTCGCCCATAGAAAGCGGAACAATTTGCAGAGCCCGCAAAATTATTTTCTTTGGCTTTCCCCACATTAAAATGTCGGATTTAACAAGGTTAATGCTAAAGCCATCTGTAACAATAAGTGGCGGTCATATTCATATACTTTTAAAAAGGGCCTTTCCTTTGATCTGCCGTGGAGTGGAGCTCGGGTTGGGTAACAATTCCGCAATTAATAAAACAAAATGTGAGAAAGCTCAGATCGGACCCACAGAAATAACTGTCAGGCCTGTGTTATTACAACTGGAGGGCGAGCCCGCTTGTCGAAGTGGAGAAGGACATCGAGTTCGCGTTAGTGACGCTTGCGTTCCCACTGCCAAAGCCCTTGGGGTACCCCAGAGGGGGGGGGGGGGACACCCACAAAAGTCTTTCCACATCAGCCTATGTCAACTGGAACCATCGGCCTTGGCCTCCGACGTGGACCAAGAGCAAGGACCGAGGCTACCCACAATCCTTTGGGGAGGAGGCTAACTTTTCCATGTGGTACGTGTCTCCGTTTGAAGTCCGTTCAAATTTGGAGTTCTGCGTGGCTGTTGACTCGACGGTGACCCTCCCACGGCCAGGGCTGCGGCCCTGATTGGTGGAAGGCTTCGTAGGCAGCCAATTGGGTCGCGTGACGCCGTCGCTCTCTGCCAAGACTGACAGCCCGTAGCAGCGGCGTCTCGCTAACGGACCGCAGGCTGCTGACCACCGCCAGACGAGAGGGCGCGGGCGTGAGGCCCTGAACCGCCCCCCCCCCACCCCCCAAAAAAACGCTTTTAACGCTGGATTTATGGCCCCCGTCACCTGTGACGGCCCCGTCAGGACAGCCTCTGTGAAGGTGTGTGTTCCAACGAGCCGGCCCGATTTAGAAAAACAAACGCGTGAAAAGCCTCTCCTGTTGAGGCGCGCGCTGGAGGTAAGTAATGAGGCCTGATCCTGACATACGACACCCCTGCGTTCGGGGGCAAGGGGTGCAGCTTGGCAGAGAGCTGGCCTTCTACGAGGACCATTAAAATCAGACCGGGGGGGAGCGTACCTCAACCCAGGCATGTGACTCAGATGACTTGTGTGCCAGAGAGGGGCACCCAGGTGCCTGAAAGGCCACTGCCCGGGCCAGGCCATTACCACAGGTACACCCGCACGCCCGACGGTACGCACCTCTCCCCCGAAAACCGACCCCGGGGAGAACTGGAAGAAAGGGCAGGCGGGTCTAAAAACAAGCTCTGAAATATCGTGACTGCGGCGTGCCTCCGTTATCTCGAGTTTCTTTTAGTTTTTACGACAATGTATTTAGCGAAACAAAATTCCACAGAAAAAGCAGAGCTGTAAAGATAGGGCGGGAGGCCCGGCCGTCACCTCGCCTAACAGCGAGGCCCCTGCCACGGCCTTGACCTAAAAAAAGAAGGGATAAAGAGAGAGAGAGAGAGAGAGAGAAAGAAAGGGCAGTGCCCCGGTCTAAGCCCGGTGTGGTTTCCCTGAGCCGTGAGCTCCCTATCGCCCCTGCCTCTTATCCCTCATTATCTGGAGCTTAGCGGCAGACGGAGAGGGACTGAGATGGTGAAATAATGAGCAGGTAATGAACTGGCCCATGGGAGAGTTCAAAGGTCACAACCCATCCCCCCCGCCCCCCCGCCACCCAACACCGGCCCAGCGTCACCCCTGCACCCTCCCCGCCGAAGGTCATCAACTTAACAAAAGGATACAAATCACCACATTAACTTAATACGGACCGCGCGAGCCACCGCCGTTACGTAAATCAGGCGAAGTGGCAGGAGGACGCGGGCGGACAGGGGAGTGGGCACGTTTACACGCGCTCCGCTCCGCTCAGCTCTGCTCTCCGTAGCGTGTAAGAGGTGACTGACTGACCTAATGGGAGCGCTGCGGTGTGACGCTGGTGAACAGGAGAGCTTAGTGACAGAGTGCAATGAGCAGAACACGGTCCCCCTGCTGCCCTAACTGCACCCCCCCCACCCCCCGCTGGGGTGGGCCAAGAACATCTACAGTCCCTCAGAGCCTGAACTCCCCCCCTCCTCTCCCAGTCCCTCAACCCCCACCACCCCACCCCCCAGGGGAGCCTGCCACATTACAGATCACACAGCCAGCCCCCCCCCTCCCCCCCACACTTCCTACAAGAGGCACTTTTCCTCCGCTGCATCCTTCATCGTTAATCACCCCCCCTCCGCTGACC
>NC_083767.1:54585463-54592963 GCF_963514075.1 Conger conger
GCGGGGCGCTGCGGAGCTCCGGGCCCTACGGAGAGAGCGCAGGAGGCCCACCGCGACACTGAGGAAGACGAAGGAGCTCCCTGCCCCGGTCGCCGTGCCGACGACAGCGGCTCTGTAGCCCTGCCAGCATTCCGAGCGCGCGACACGGGGGGGGGGGGGGGGGGGGAATTTACGTGAGCCCATAGGAAGGCCCCGGGCCCTTGGCGAAGCGATCGGGACGGGGGCTCCGAGATAGCTTCTCAAGGACACGAGCCTAATAGATTATCTACATTACATCCCAAGTCATTAATACGCAATTCCCTACATCCATTTGTCTTCGGAAAATGACTAAAAGAGGACCCCGGCTACTGTTTACACAGCTGCGTTTTTTAACTGAAGGATTCAAGATAAATGAAAACATAAAACGATAAAAAATGTTTTTGGTAAACAGTGAAGTATAACTGCAGTGAAGTATGCTAACGGCCGAAGCTTCTCAGTCACCAGACACACTGAATCAAGCTTATCCGCCTAGCCTGACGACAGGCCAGATTTGGCAATACTTTTGGCAATGGCAATGATTTTCAGTAGCCCGTTTATAAATGTTTGTGAGAAATGGTAAGACTATATTATTGCAAAGTGTGTAATTCCATGGATGAGGTCTCCAGGCAACTCATGGTGACTGGGAGTAGCACAAAAAACAAACATAAAACAAAAATGTCAAAAAGAAAAAAATCTAAATGAAATAAGTCAGTCATAAAAGCACTACTGACCACAACAGAGGGTGTGGAACAGCAGGCAAGCTGGCAAGTGATGTGCGTGTGTGTGTATCTCCAACTTGCATAAAATGCATTCACACATTGACTGGGTCCTGGGCACTTTGGAAACCCTTTTGTTTGTATTGTAAAGAAATTTGAACACATTGTAATATGAGTGCATGATGAATAATGTTGTTATTATTGTTTGTCCCAGACAAAGGACACAGAAGCCCCAGGGTGTGTGTGTGTGCGTGTATGAGTGTGTGTGAGCGTGTGTTTGTGTGAGAATGGGTGTGTATGTGTGTGTATGTGTGTATGTATGTGTGTGAGTGTTTGGGTATGCGTGTATATGTGTGTGTGAGAGTGTGTGAGAGTGTGTGTATTTGTATCTGCTAACTGGGCAGTGCCCCACGCTGTGTGGGGCTGGATGGGCGCTGTGTGGGGCTGTGTGGGGCTGGATGGGGGCTGTGTGGGGCTGTGTGGGGCTGGATGGGGGCTGTGTGGGGCTGTGTGGGGCTGGATGGGGGCTGTGTGGGGCTGGATGGGGGCTGTGTGGGGCTGTGTGGGGGCTGTGTGGGGCTGTGTGGGGCTGGATGGGCGCTGTGTGGGGCTGTGTGCGGCTGGATGGGGGCTGTATGGGGCTGTGTGCGGCTGGATGGGCGGTGTGTGCAGCTGTGTGGGGCTGGATGGCACTGTGTGGGGCTGTGTGGGGCCGTGTGGGGCCGTGTGGGGCTGTGTGGGGCCGTGTGGGGCTGTGTGGGGCTGTGTGGGGGCTGTGTGGGGCTGTGTGGGGCTGTGTGGGGCTGGATGGGCGCTGTGTGGGGCTGGATGGGCACAGTGTGGGGCTGGATGGGCACTGTGTGGGGCTGGATGGGCACTGTGTGGGGCTGGATGGGCGCTGTGTGGGGCTGTGTGGGGCTGGATAGGCACTGTGTGGGGCTGTGTGGGGCTGGATGGGCACTGTGTGGGGCCGTGTGGGGCCATGTGCAGCTGTGTGGGGCTGTGTGGGCGCTGTGTGGGGCTGGATGGGCGCTGTGTGGGGCTGTGTGCGGCTGGATGGGGGCTGTATGGGGCTGTGTGCGGCTGGATGGGCGGTGTGTGCAGCTGTGTGGGGCTGGATGGCACTGTGTGGGGCTGTGTGGGGCTGTGTGGGGCCGTGTGGGGCCGTGTGGGGCCGTGTGGGGCTGGATGGGGCTGTGTGGGGCTGTGTGGCGCTGTGTGGCGCTGTGTGGGGCTGGATGGCCGCTGTGTGGGGCAGTGGGTGGAGGCCGGGCTCGAGCCGGGGTGTGGGGTGGAATCACGGCCCCCGCGTCAGAGACCTCTACATGTGCCGCCAGGCTGGGCTGCCAGGCCCATTAAAGCCAGCCCCATAAAAACCTGTTAACTACAACATCATTCGGCCCTTATGAAACACAGACCCGTGCACTCAAACAATAAGCAGCCGCTAACGCCATTGGCTTCCTAGAAATCAAATCTGCGCTCCAGTGAAATTCTCCCTTCACCAAGAAAAAGAAAACATCTGCGGCAAGAAGGACGGGTCAAAGGGCATTCCTTAAATTTTTATCATTGATCTGCCCTCATCTCTCATCTCCCCCTCTCCCTCCCTCCCTCGCTCGCTCTCATCTCCCATACTTTAGTTAAGTAGACGTGCCATCTTCCGAGAAAGCATGAACGTTCTCCTGGAAGACGGCACTGGATTCAGGACCACTCCGAACACCAAACGCGCATGGTGTGTGTTTCTGACGTTGCGATACTGACTTGGGGCTAAACACTCCGAAAACAGACATTCTTCTCGTACGCGAGGCCCGCCTCAGCTGAACTCAAACAGCTCACGGTCACGTGAGGAGGCCTAGCTGAGTGGATAAAGATGTGGCAGGAACAGATCTGCACTTTCAGATAAACAGCATACATCACAGATCCACACTTCTGACGGGCCAGGAATGCAGATGGTGACAGAGATGGCTGGAGCCAACGACCGACCGACTGAGATATTCAGTCTTCACCAACACCAACACAACATCTGCCCCAATGAAGAGGCTGAGCATTAAACCATCCTACGCCAACACATCCAGCCACAAAGAGCAACCCGACATGAGTCCCAAAACACATCGCACAGTTTAGGAGTGTTGCACTTTTCATGTACTGCCTTTCTGAAGTACAGGCATCTTGAGAAGTATGTGTTTATATTTGTGAATTTCAAAAACTTGACAAACACAAGAGTGGCAGAAGCTAAAGAAATGTGGCATTCATCCCCAGGATGACACCAGCCAGTGGAACCAGTCCTGCCATCCAGTCATATTCTTCTATTACACTCGTACTGGTATCTATTGGAGAAAAATAATATTTAATAGATTTTATTCCAACTTTTTAGGCTACATGCCATTACTGGTACACGATGTGTTCATCCTGTCCTGCTGAAGTACAGAAACCTATTGAAAGCAGGGCCGGTCTGCCCCCTGGCACAGAAGTGTCAGTAACAAGGTGTGGCTACCTGCCCTGTTCAGTGTCCCGGCACTTAATCCCTGAGCGGAGACTCAGCCAGGGCAGGCCCAGCCATCCGCCATTTTAGAGCAGTGGCAGTTGCTCAGCTTCCAGCGCAGAGCAGCCTTCAGCACATTAAAGGGCGGCTCGGCTTTCACAGTACTGCAGCTGCCTCCATCGCGTTAGAACAAATGGTCCAAAAAACACTTGGGGGAGGGCCTTTGACCCCGGGGGCAAGCACTCCCGACGAAATCCATCTCACCGGGGGGAAAAAAACAAAACGGAATACCCCACCCCTGTTGAAAGTGCCAAATTTTGGACCAAGTGCACTTTGCCACAAAATAACATTTCTGAAACATTTGTTCCCAGGCCAAGGGGCTTTCGTCGGGCAGCCCACATTAAAAGCGCTCTCAGTGCAGGCTGCCCGTGCCAGAGACCTGCCAGCCGGACCGGCCCATATGCTGAGAAACACACGGGGATTGTACGGGCTTGGCAACACGGCCGCACATCACTCTCCCCCTCCCCCTCCTCCTCCTCCTCCTCCTCCTCCTCCTCCTCCGGAGGGAAGGAGCTCTTTCAGCCGGAGCGCGATGCGTATCTGCAGCTCCGGGCCGTTTATTTCCTCTCTCTCACAAAGTCCCGACGTAAAAGATGTATCTGAAGCGAGGAGGAGCTGCGCTGGAGGTGATAAGGTGACCCCGTTTTATCTGCAGATCGTTCACCATTCCGGGCAGCTGCCGCATGGCAATGCGTAACCGTCTAAATAACAATATGCCGTATCATATTTTACATGATAAACCCATTCAATGATTCAGGTTAATTTGAGACTCGGGCCTGAACACGAAGCTCTCCACGTTCTCTCTCGCTCTCCCTCCCTTATCACTCTCTCTCTCTCTCTCTCCCTCTTTCTCTCTCTCTTCAGCACCCCTCTCAATCACCATCTCGCTCTCCCTCGCTCCATTTTGTTTCGCTTTAAATTCCCGGTTAAAGTGACTGAAAACGAGTCTAGAAAAACAGTATATTGGACTATTTATTTTCTGAACGCACACATTCCACTCTATAAAGAAACTTAATGACATTTACACAGAGAGAGCCCGTTTCACAGAGAATAGGGCCAGATTTACAGCCTCTGTATTTTAATGCCAGCTCGGGGGCTGGCGTGGGAATCCAGGCCAGATGTCTCCAATAATCACGGGGTGACAAACTCAAGTGCCGAGGCCTGCTGTTTTAACCCTTACGGTATCGACACTGTCATCTCCACCCCAAACGCTTCCTGTAGGGCTTAGCTTGTGCGAAGTGGCTTTCTCTGAGGGCGTGAGGCAGAGCAGGTTGAAGAGTTTGGTGAAGATGGGGCCTGAATAAGTAATGGGTTCCTGGGACTGACGGCTCTGCTGACAAAGCACAGGCCCTCCAGCATTCTGCCCATCAGCTTTCTGTCAAAAAACCACCCCTGCTGTGCATGACCAAGAGAAGCCATATAAAATACACTCATTTCTCAAATGTGTGTGTGTGTGTGTGTGTGTGTGTGAGTGTGAGTGTATGTGTGCGCGCGCGTGTGTGTGTGTGTGTGTGTGAGTGAGTGTGTGTGAGAGAGTGAGTGTGAGTGTGTGTGTGTGTGTGTGTGTGCAAGAGAGACAGAGGGCAAGTGAGAGAGAAGAGAGAATTTGAGAATCAGACAGTAAAAGAGGGAGAGAGAGACACAGAAAGAGGGGGAGGGATTCAGATAGCGAGGAGAGAGAGCGAGAGAGACAGTGAGAGAGAGAGCGAGAAACAGAGAGAGTCAGATAGTGAGGGAGAGCGAGAGAGATCAAGAGACATAGAGAGAGAGTCAGATAGTGAGAGAGAGCGTGCGAGAGAGTGAGCAAGAGAGAGAGAGAGAGAGAGAGAGAGAAAGTGAGTGAGAGAGAGAGAGAGGGGGGGGGCCCACCTGCTCCGGACTCATCTTCTGCAGCTCCTCCTCCCAAGCTGCTCGGTCGCCGCGGTGATAGGCGGTGGGCGGGGCCAGGTCCTGCAGGATGTGGGGGTCTCGTTCGTGGCACAAGGCGGTCAGGTGGCCGATGTAGAGTTTCAGCTTACTGCGGTTCTGATTGAGGTCTAAAAGAGGGGGGATGATCTACACCCCAAAAAACAGGCAGAGGGAGAAAGGCTTCAGAACCGAATCTCGTCAGCTTCTACTTCCGCTCACACAATCACAGAACACCTCGCTCCGTCTGACGTGTTCAGCCAAAGGGGGGGGGACTTGATTCTCAAGTCACCACTTAATTTTCACGGGGGTACACCCGATTGTCCAATCAGGAATGCTCCAGCTGTGCTTAGATCTGCAGGATTTGTTTTCCAGAGAATTCCGTCGGATCCCTTTGATCCCAGACGGAGCTCGAATTGAGACACTTATGAGCTACACGAGTGAACAGGAAAGGGGAGGGATCTTTGATGGGAACCATGGGAACGGCGGAGACAGAGAGGAAGAGGCACGCCGCCACCGAGACGCACAGACGCGCACACACACCCTCAGATCCTACCGCAGGTCCTGGTACACCGAGCTGCACAGCACCGCTCTCAAACGCTTTCTGAGAGCTAAACTGCTGCATCTCCACAGGCAAGACCCTCGTGTAAAACATGCAGACATGCAAAACAAACAGGTACAACACACCCGCACTGAACCGCACAGCTCCAGGAAATATGCACGGCTCTCTCGGTAACGCCAATCTCTTCCACAAGCACATAGATTAAAAAAAATACAAATACAATTTTATTTTTATTTTTATAAATGCAAATATCAAAGGATGAGATAAATAAAAGGTGGGGCAGATGAACCGGAATCACAAACACAGAATGAAGAGAGCTCTGAAACTGTCAACCCTGGACACTGGGGAGTCTTCATGAGCCAGCCAATCGCTGGTCAACCCTGAGAATTCGGTCTCTGAGCTAGCCGATTGGTGTCTTACCCTGAGAATTCGGTCTGCAAGCCAGCCAATGGGTGTTCAGGCAGGAGTACTACCGTATGAATAACCGACACACTAAACTGAGCTCAGTTCAGTGATGGACAGGGAGCTCCGCCAATGCGTGCCAGTGGGCCTCAGTACCTTCATGCCTTTGACGGGACACGAGGGGCCTGATACAAAATGGCCGCTCCAGGTGTGCTTTGTGAGGGAAGTACGGCGAAATGGGGGAACGACGAGGCGCACGTCAACAACCGCATTCTGCTGCACATCGTGTCCCGTTTCGCAGGCTGGAAGAGCGCTAGCTTACTGATTTCTGGAACAGCGCGCGCTGTCCCGGTCTTCTCCGAGGAAACCCCCCCCGAAATATCCACTCTGAGGTGTGGTTTCCCAACTGTTTAGCCATTTCGGGAATGAATGTGGGGGAGAGGGACTCATCGATTTTCATTTCTGCCAAATAATCGTGTTTTGGGTTTTTTTTTTTTTATATTTTTTTTAAATACAGCGCCAGAAACGTCAAAGAGCATCAAGTTCATATGTGTCAGAGTCGAGGGGAAAATGCTCCCTTTTAGGAGAAAAACAAGCAGGGGAGGAGGCAAGTGCCAGACAGGGAGGGGAGCTGGATCTGGCTTGGCCAGCGGTCCGATGCTCCCCTGAGCGCCTGCAGGAACGGGAGCGTTTGTGTCCGCACACTTTATTAATTCTCATTACCCTGTGTATCTTTTCCAGGGCAGAATGTTATTCTGTTTGTTTTGGCTCAGTAGGGGCTCCAAGAGCTCTCTCCTAGGTGGAGAGAGAGAGAGAGAGAGTGAATGAAAGCTTGAAAGAGAGAGGCAGAAAGAAGAAGGAAAGAAAGGGGGCGAGAGAGTGAGCGGGGAAGGTCAGATTTTCTCAGGCGGGTTTCCTCCTGGAGGAATGTCTCCGGTGGGCCGCAAACGGATCCGCGGTTCTGGAACCAATTAGGCAGTGCCTGCAGGAGCCCCCTCTGTCAGGACCAGGGGCATCGCTAACCTGGAAACCCACACTCATCTCAAGGCCCTTCTCACCTCTCCCCTCCACTCCCTCCCTCCATCCCTCCCTCCCTCCCTCCTTCACTCCCACTCTCTTTGGTAAAGGCGCGGTGTCTCACTGCAATTCTACAGCCCCAGCACACCCGTTAACCCAAAAAAACTGCACCACAGTCAATGGGTGAACAATAGTGTGGGTGTTTGTCATAGGAACAATGTTCACAAACAATGTTTGTCATAGGAACAATGTTCACAAACAATGTTTGTCATAGGAATAATGTTCACTGCCGGGCAGGGCAGTGAACATCTGATCACGTTGCAGCGGGGGAATAAAATCAA
>NC_083767.1:54602963-54622963 GCF_963514075.1 Conger conger
CGAAAAAAAAAAAAAAAAAAAAAAAGGGGAAGGAGCCGAGGCCTTAACGCAGCACTAGCGGGAAGGAGCCGAGGCCTTAACGCAGCGCTAGCGGGAAGGAGCCGAGGCCTTAACACAGCGCTAGCGGGAAGAAGCTGAGGCCTTAACACAGCGCTAGCGGGAAGGAGCCGAGGCCTTAACGCAGCGCGCGGCGGGAAGGAGCCGAGGCCTTAACGCAGCACTAGCGGGAAGAAGCTGAGGCCTTAACACAGCGCTAGCGGGAAGGAGCCGAGGCCTTAACACAGCGCTAGCGGGAAGAAGCTGAGGCCTTAACACAGCGCTAGCGGGAAGGAGCCGAGGCCTTAACACAGCGCTAGCGGGAAGAAGCTGAGGCCTTAACACAGCGCTAGCGGGAAGAAGCTGAGGCCTTAACACAGCGCTAGCGGGAAGAAGCTGAGGCCTTAACACAGCGCTAGCGGGAAGGAGCCGAGGCCTTAACGCAGCGCGCGGCGGGAAGGAGCCGAGGCCTTAACGCAGCGCTAGCGGGAAGGAGCCGAGGCCTTAACGCAGCGCTAGCGGGAAGGAGCCGAGGCCTTAATGCAGCGCGCGGCGGGAAGGAGCCGAGGCCTTAACGCAGCGCGCGGCGGGAAGGAGCCGAGGCCTTAACGCAGCACTAGCGGGAAGGAGCCGAGGTCTTAACGCAGCACTAGCGGGAAGGAGCCGAGGCCTTAACGCAGCGCTAGCGGGAAGAAGCCGAGGCCTTAACGCAGCGCTAGCGGGAAGAAGCCGAGGCCTTAACGCAGCGCTAGCGGGAAGGAGCCGAGGCCTTAACACAGCACTAGCGGGAAGAAGCCGAGGCCTTAACGCAGCGCTAGCGGGAAGGAGCCGAGGCCTTAACGCAGCGCTAGCGGGAAGAAGCCGAGGCCTTAACGCAGCGCTAGCGGGAAGGAGCCGAGGCCTTAACGCAGCGCTAGCGGGGGGGGAACGCGCCGGGGAACGCTACGCTTCCGAGCGATGATGTCGCACGTCTGGGCTGCTGCCGGGGGTGACTCAGACGCACGCGTGTGTCAGACACAGGGCCGTCTGTTTCGGGTCATTAATTCCGCCCGCCCGCCTTGACGACTCGCTGTGTCATCGCTGCCGTTCAGCGTAAGCAGGTTAGGTCCACGCGAGGCGCGCCTCTCAAAAGCTAGCATTTCGGCCCCTTCACCGAGAAAATGGAGGAAGCAGCCTGGTTGTTTTTGAGCTTGTAGCGCTTTTCTAGAGGGCTACAACCGCCTGCAAAGTACAAGACGGGCCCATTCAAACAAGCATCCACAAAAATAACCCCTTTCTGTATAAAGCCAGTGGAAAAAAGCAATCCTGTTATCAGAAGCCTCTTTTTTTTTTTTCTTAAAATAAGCTCAATTCTTTCAGTTTTTCCACTGCCTGTGGTCACAGACCATTACTGAAGCGTATTAGCTTTCTCCTGTCCTGAAGAGCCAGTCCAAAATGACATGGACGCTTGGCGTCGAAACAGCCCATTAGCACATATAGCAGAGCGGCCCGGAGCGGTGGCGTTTGGCCGGGGCGCAGAACGTTCCGACCGCAGAACCCCGCGCCGCGAAGAGAGGGACCCCGCCGTCCAACTTCGCAGTTTCGCCGAGATTCCGTCGATGACCGAATGCACCAAGGACCCAAATCACGGAGGCCATCGCGTAGGGTTTTTCGGATAGGAAAAAAATCATTACACAGGGTTTTTTTTTATTTTATTTTTTATTTTATTTTATTTTAGAAGCAGTACCTTGTTTGTTTTTCATGTATTTAAACTTCTCTCCATGCCAAAAGACTGTGGAAGATTGAATCTATTTCGGCTAAAGCCAAACATTTCCCGGCTTCCACGAGTAAAATGTCCGTTTTCTTTTAAAAAAGAAGGCCGTTTTTTTGTGCCCGGCTGGCGGTGAGGCCCACAGTGACGGACTGCAGAGCCTCCTCCCGGTCCCCGAATACGGGCGGGAAAACAAACAGTTCTATTTTAGTTTGGGCCAGCGCTGGTTTTTCGGGGGGGGGGGGGGGGTACAGGTAATGGCGTGGCTCCCCCGCCCGTAGGCGGCGTGTTTTCCTGTGCGCTCGGCCGTGACGCGGACCCCGGGCGAACGCGGTGGCCTGGGCGGCCCTGCCGGCTGCTCTCCGGGATCCCTGCACGCCCCATTAAAATGTTCCTGACCGAAGCGCGCGGAGAGACCCAGGCCAGCCCGCGGGCGGGGAATCTGGAAATGTGGGAACGTGGGGACATCACAATCCTGAATGACCCCGTGTGTGTGTGTGTGTGTGTCCGAGTGTGTGTGTGTGTGTGTGTGTGTCCGAGTGTGTGTGTGTGTGTGTGTGTGTGTGTGTGTGTGGAGCCTGGCAGCCTAACTGATCGGTTGTTCCAAACTAAACTAGAAGATTTTGATATATTGATTAAAACTACTCACTCTCTCTCATACATGCATGTACAAGAACCCCCCCACACACAGACACACGAGCACAGACACGTGCACACTTACACGCACACGTGTCTGTGCTCGTGTCTGCGTGTGGGGGGGGGGGGGGGGGTTCTTGTATATGTATGTACGAGAGAGAGCGAGAATTTTTAATCAATATATCAAAATCTTCCAAGTTCGGAGCAACCGATCAATTAGGCAGCCAGGCTCTTCGTCGATCTGAAGGGGAGCACACAGAGCCCCCCGCTAAACCCCGCGCCGCCAGCCGCCCAACGCCGTCGCCGAACGCGGGGACGGGAGGGCCCAGCGGAGGCCCGCGCGTCGAGCCGGCGTGATTACAGCACGGGCCGAAAAAGTAGAAGAAGAAGAAAAATAAACCTGCAGCATGAAGGAGCGCGACGCTGACACACAGGCCCACAGCGCCTGGAGAGAACAGATACACACACAGTGCAGGCCGCTTTCACAAGCCAGAGACAAAAAAACTACTCTCTCTACTTTTCCATGCCACTGGAGAGATGAGGGGGGGGGGGGGGGGGTAAATTAGCGCTGGCTGGGTTTAAAGGTTTTCTTCTACTCGTGAACGGCAGATGAAGGGACTGAACCTCCGGAGAGTCTTAAAACAATCTTGAGGATGAGCAGTTTTACAAAGGATGAGGCAGGATGGGGCGTGTGGTTCGATAACGGCACACAATCGACATCAAGAGGCTGCAATGGCGCCCGCATTCAGCTTACACACGCACACACGCACACACTCACACACTCACTCACACACACAGACACGCACACACACTCACACACACAGACACGCACACACACTCACACACACTCTCACACACTCTCACACACTCTCACACACTCTCTCTCGCTCCCTCCCTCCCTCCCTCTCTCTCTCTCTCTCTCTCACACACACACACACACACACACACACAGTCTCTCGCTCCCTCACTCCCTCTCTCTCACACACACACACACTCACACACACACACACACACACACACACACACACACACACACACACAGTCTCTCGCTCCCTCCCCCTCTCTCTCTCACACACACACACACACACAAGTCTCTCGCTCCCTCCCTCCCTCTCTCTCTCACACACACACACACACACACACACAGTCTCTCGCTCCCTCCCTCCCTCTCTCCCTCTCTCCCTCTCTCTCTCACGCACACAAACACTTTACCTTGCCTTTTCCACTGGTATTCTGAGGAGACCGCAGAAAGGAATAAAAGTTCCCCATGACAGAGGAAGGGTTCCAAATGTTGGGTGTGGGGTGTGACAGAATCTCTTTTTGGAAGCTCAATTACTCCACTGCCATGTAGTAAACCCCCACTGAACCGCAACCCCCCCCCCTCCCCACACACACACACACACACACACACAGACACAAAAAAAAAAAAAAAACACAAACGTTTGCCAAGCCAGGTTTGGCAACCTGAGACAGAGGCTGAGTGTAACCAGTACTGCTGTTTTAGCAGAACCGAAGGAGCTGAAAGACATGAGAATGAGCACACATGAACACACTTCACAGTGACCAGCGTGCATGCGCTGCCCAGAAACACCAAACACCGTACCGAGCCCCTGCCTCAGACCCTACTGAGCATGCTCAGGCAAGCTGGACATCAGCTAGGCCTCTCACAGAAACGCCCAATCATTACATTACATTAATGGCATTTGGCAGACGCTCTTATCCAGAGCGAAGTACAGTTCATTAGACTACGCAGGAGACAATCCTCCCCTGGAGCAATGCAGGGTTAAGAGGCCTTGCTCAAGGGCCCAACGGCTGTGCGGATCTTATTGTGGCTACACCGGGGATTGAACCAACGACCTTGCAGGGTCCCAGTCATGTACCTACGCTACAGGCCGCCCCCCGTTAAGTACGGAGACATAACAGCAAGAGCTGAGGCGAACGAGAACCAAAACCCGGAAGCAGGGTAGATTCCTATTATTCCCACCATAATACAAGGCCGGGATGCTGACAGGAAGAAGGGACTCAGACAGGATATGACAAAGCGCCGTGTCACTGTGATTCCCAGTCGAGGCTCAGACGCTCATATCTACCAGCCGGCCCCATGCCTGGGGTGGGTTCAGGTTAAAACCACATGAGCTCACTCGCACATTAACAAAGACACACTCTTCCCACAAACTCCTCAGAGGTTCATCTGACTCAGATGCTTGGCAATGAAAAAAGCAATGAAAACACAAGAGCAAGTGTATCTTATCAGTTCAGCTCTGGTCCAAATTCTTTCATGCCTTTTACCGAAACACTACTTTAGTCCGTCCAACTGACTGCTTTCCCAGGAATGGATATTCCTTCCCGGCTCACATCTGTTTCTCTGGTGAGCCGCACAAACTCAGGTACAGCGCTGGGTCTTCTCCAGCGCAGCCTGGATATCTACTTGCCCTGCGGGGCTTAAACTGTCATTCTGCCCCACCGGGGAGTCGCATCCAATCACACAGGCCTGGAGAGCTGGCATCTGGGTGATGCGGTGCTGCTCACAGCAGCTGGGTCTGTCGGGGCAGTAAACAGCGGGGGCCCAGTGTCTATGGAGCCCAGTGGCAGTCCACAGCTGATGCACTGTACACCACATATACCACTTGTCCAAGGGAACTTATAAAAGTCACATTCCCCCCTCGTATACTTGCGGCAGCAGTGTTGCAACTCCCCATTGGGAGAAATCCGTCGTCTTTTCCGATCCACACTGCCGTTCTACCGTGACCCCTGAACCTTATTTTCCCCAGATAACAAAATCATTCAAATCGCACTCAATGTAAGAATAGTGGACTGACTATACAGTGCAGAGGTGTGAGTCCATGTGGAATATACACTTTTTTTTTTTACTCTCATGCGATACCAAGCAATGAAGCAAAAAAAAAACTATTTCTATACGATGGTCTCTTTCCTGTACCCGACCAACAGAAGATTCCTTTATTTGGTCCAGCCTATAAAAGCACTGAATCCTGGGATTGCGCACCGTGTGAGAGGTAGCCCTCATATTCCTCTGTGAAGGGTGAATTTATGACTTCAGGGAAGGGAGTAGATGCTGAGTTTATGTGGAGTTCACCGGAGTGTACCTCCGCTCCGGTGTAGTCGAGAGCACTACAGAATGAACCCCAGGAATGGCACGAGGCAGCCAAGCCAAATTCCATCTCTTTCCATTAAACAACGCACGCTAAGACTTGTGCAATGTCTGCATTCAACAAAGAAAGCCAGACATTACACGTACATGCCTCCCGTTCTGTGTGTAATTGTTTATGGTATTTTGTGTAATTACGTTGTGTGTGCCAGGCCTAACAAACAATACAAACAACTCCCCAAAATAAGTGTGTGTGGTGGGGGGGGGGGGGTTCAGTGGCTCCATGTGGAAACTACTCTGGTAAAGGCAGGAGGCTCATTACGTTACATTGCATTAATGGCATTTGGCAGACGCTCTTATCCAGAGCGATGTACAGTTGATTAGACTAAGCAGGAGACAGTCCTCCCCTGGAGCAATGCAGGGTTAAGGGCCCAACGGCTGTGCGTATCTTACTGTGGCTACACCGGGATTAGAACCACCGACCTTGCGTGTCCCAGTCATTTGCCTTAACCACTACGCTACAGGCCGCCCTAGGCTTAGGGGAGGAGCCAGGCAGAGCTGAAGAGCTTCAGTGAAAGGCCCTCACCGAATCCTCTTCTCACCTCCACACCAGCTCTCAGAGACCCAAGCTCTCTCAGAAAAAGCTCCCAACATAAGGGCCCCAAACTGGGCTCCAGCGGCCCGGCGAGCCTCCCTCTTCCACACAGTGCACACACACACGGTCTCCACAACCACAGCTTATTAAACTACCAGATAGAGTATCCGTACTCTAAGGGCCATTTACTCCTGCTAGTGAGCTAGTGCTGCAGGCTCCTGCAGGGATCCACTGTTTGTGAGTACGTCAGGAGTCCATCCTTCATTCCCCCATTTCCACACCAACCCGAAGAAATGGTTCATTGGATTACGGAGAGCAGGTCGGTTTCGCTCTGCTTTTGTCTCCAGGTAGAAAGCAGAGAGGGTCACAGACGGAGAAGAGAACACAGGGGTAAGTGACACGGTGAGGATCGAACCCCCGCCCACACGCTGAAGTCAGCCGCCCTGCGGACTGCACTATACATCCCGCCATATGGCTCGCCTTACGGCCAAGGGGTTATAATATTGATAAAATTCAATATTATCAAAATTACACATTCATTTTCTCCTTCAGGGCAGGTGTCCAAGTCTTGGCAGCAGAGATAAGAAGTGCACACTCGCCAAGAACTGAATCCGTTGCTTTCTTTCCCTCGGCAGGAGAGTAAAGCTGCTTTCAAATATATATTTTTGAGATCCATTAGAGAAAGGCATACCGGCCCAAATGAAAAAGTGTTCTGAGGAAGAAGAGCAATGGCTGCCCTAAGTTCCCTATGGACAGAGCACGGTTTGAGTAAAGGAGAGAGAGATAACCCCCACACTTTAAACTTTAAGTAGGTGACCTGAGAATTTACCAAACCTTTATGGGACAACAGAATGGATGTACGGCAGTGTCCCAAGTCGAGTAGCACTGCTTCTTTTAAGTCTACTGGGTGACTGTTTCAGAGCTCTCCAATGGGGAAACCGACACATCATGACATAGTTGAGGTAAATAAACACACAGATACGCATCGATTCAACATTGTGCCGCTTTGAAAGCCACCAGCGGTCGACAGAAACCAACAAAGGCAAACGGGGAAAAACAACAACAATAAAGAAAAACAGAAACAGAGCCTCGCATGAAAGGAATCAAAGGACCAGGAAACACGGCACACAAATAAACACACGGCAATGTGGACGGGCACATGCGCTGGGTAGAGACATGGCGTCATCTCTCAGGGCTGCATCTGTTTAACGGGCACAGCGTAAACCCTGTGTTGTGTAGAATTCAATGGGTTTCGAAACGGCCGTGTCCACCCCTTAAAGTCAATAATAAGCTGCAGGATTTTTTGTTTTGAGTCACGCAAAGATCAGTATGTACTCTTAATCGTGTGCACACATAGAGGATGCGAGGACTGCGATTCAAACGTTCTTCCATAAACCGCGGGGACACGGTTGTTGCTGCCTTTAGGAAAGCGCCGCACTGATGACAAAAGCCTGATTCAACGGCTGCGGTTTACGTCTTGAGCTCGAACGTTTGCACGAGCCGTGGAAAAGGACATCCATTACGCTGCGTTCGCAATACGCCGCTCCCTAACAAGACCCAGAGAATGAGTCACGAGCTGTTTGATTGGGTGTCAAACGCCGCTATCCTCTTATACATCTATCACTGCAGTAAACATCTATCACTGCACACTCATCTATCCAAGGGCGTTGCTACTGAGGTGGAAGATAGTGAGGATTCCAGGGGCCCACGGCTTGCGGGGGGGGGGCCCCACTGCTGGAGGGGGCCTACAAAAATTCCAGTGAGATTACATACAGCAAGGGGGTCCCAGAGCAATCTTCTTTCAGGGGGCCCAGAATCCCGAGCTACGCCCCGGCATGCATCAGCGCGGTATAAACATCTATCACAGGCGCAAAGCGCCGTCTGAAAAGTTGGGGTAATGGGGCGACCGTGTCTGACAGAGTCTGATCAGCGGCTCCGGCGGGCGAGCAGTCCGACGGAGCGAGATGGAAAAACTAAGCCTGGGGGGGGGTGGGGGGAGGTCTCAGTCCCGTGCCCCGAGTTAAGTGTTCCCTTACCGCGAACGTGAAATACGTTTAATGTCTAAACAGTCCGGGCCGCTCTGGCTCCGCTCCCCCGCCTCGTCGGATACGCGGCCTTCGTCCTCCCCAGCGCGCACGGACCCCGCCCCGCTAACGGCGCCGGCTTCTGCAAACTCCATCAACACGGCGGGCCGGCCGCCCTGCGTTACAACTGCACCCGCAGCCCACGCCAGGAACAGGAGAAGTCATAATAATAACAACAACAATAATCATCGTAATTTTAACACAAATGGTGCCGCAGGCGAGCTTGTCCTCATATCGCGTTCCTGGGGGGATGCGAGCGTATCCATTTCGGCCTCTGCGTTCCATCAGTCCGAGAGAGAAGATCGGGACGGTTATGCTCAAAAAGGCATATGGGATTTTTATTGCTTTTGAGTGCTCCTCTTGAAGATTTTAAACCGTCATAAAAACGCAGCAAGGTCACTTAAAATATAGGACGGCAAATCTGAGTGACTATTGCATTTCAATGCGATTCCCTGCGATGGATATGGAAGCGATTAAAAGCAAACTGGCGGTGCATATTTATTTTTGTAGGGAAAGCACACTGAATCAATGAGAGGAGTCCAATAGCTTCAGAGCTTTAGAGGGGGAGGCGTTTCGGGTTGCTGTGCCAGGTCCGTGTGGTGTGTGTTTAGTTGCAAACCCTGTTTTATGGCCCAGAAAACAACAGATTCATTAGCGAGGCAAACACAAACGAACATCGACACCAGCAACACAAAGATCACAGGACAGCCATCATGACAAGCAAACGGTCCAGAATGGAAACGCCACCGGCTCATTTCGAAAGAACGATAAAAACTAAAAGGAGAGAAAGCAGGGAAAAGGTTGAATAAAAAAATGATTTAAATGAATCGTGCATGCAGGAAAACAGGCAGGCGATCACATGATGATTTTTTAAAACTTTATTTCCAGTTCGTAAAGTAGCTCACCCTTCTGAACAAAATGGCATCAAGAGAGGGCATCTGATTGGCTATGCCCAAATGCCCTCCTCATCATCCTATTGGTTGAGAGGTGGCAAGTTTTGCCCAGCGCAGCATGGGATTGGAAGAACAGTCAGTTAGTGTGTTAGCAACAGAGGAAAATTCAAAGCCAGTTAAAGTAAACCCAACAGAAATGCAGTCATTAGTGGTTCTTGGTCTGAAGGTGGCAAGATGGAGGTGCTGTAGAGGAACCATCTAGAATACAATCCAAGTTTTATTTGTGTGATGCTTTTTACAGATATACGGTCACAAAAATGCTTTACAGAAGACCAAGCCTGAATCCAAAAAAGAAACAGCAAGTGAGGTAAAACAAAACACAGTGAAAGCATCTGAGGAAAAACCCTTTCAGAGACAGCCCAGCATCCTCAGGCCAGCCAGGTATCAATAGTTAAAGACCAGCTAAACGGTAATGGGAAATCTATTGGAGCAAATAATCCTAGTGGATGGCAATATTTTAGCCTGAGGTATGAAACTAACGGGCAAAATCGACAGTCCAAGCAAAGACGTGTACATTAATATGCAGGTTAGATGAACAGGGCCATACAACTAGGCCACAAGGCTTCATTATGACATAGGCTTGAACCAGAACAGGGTTGGGGCTATTGAATCAAGAGCTGCTTCATCTTTGGCACAATGACTTTAGTATCACCAGCACCCAGGAAGGCAGGTGCACTGAAACACGATGTGCGTTTGTTTCCGATTATTTTTGTCTGCTCCATATTTATTTCATCTCATATTTATCTTCCGTTATTTAACGCATAATTACGTGTGCCTGTTCTGTGTTTCGAAATGGAAATAAAAACTTTTGCTAAAAGTTAAAATAATAAAAAATAATAACTTTGCGTGACCACACAGCTCAGTCACTGGAGTCCAGGGTTCTGAGGCTTCGAATGTAGCAACATGGAAATCTGAGCATTTAACCTCAAAGGACAGAGACTCTCTGTCTCTGCCTGTCTCGATTTCTGTCCCTCTATCCCTCGCCCCCCCTCCCTCTCCCTCCACACAGGAAAAATAAATCTGACGGCGCTCACAACCCAAGCGATCGCACAAGCCTGAAGAGAAAAACTGAACCTGGACAGAGGAATTGAGATGTTTACTCCCACAGCCATTCTGCTGCCTAAGCTCCTTATTAAATAAAGCCATAAAGTAAAAAATGTATAAAAAAAAAAAAAACACAGACAGCAGAACAGAGAGAAGGGCTAGGAGTTAGAGAGGATTAGAAATGGAAAAATGATCTGAACTTTAATACCGGAGCAGCAGAACGTTCCCACAGGCCGGGGGAAGTACCTGTAATTAATAATGTCAGACCCCATTGTCTCTCTCACACCGCTGTGCCTCTCCAGCGCTCCCCAGCTGAGCGGGGCTACGGGGCAGAGCTCGCTGGGCGACGCGGTCCTATCTTTGTTTGGGGATGTTTCTCAGCGTGAAAAATGATGCGGCGCGGTCCCCTCTTGGCGGGGAGGGGCCCTGTCTTAAGTGTTTTTTTGGCAATCCGAGACGCGTGATCCCAGATTAGCGGCGGGACCGTTTCTCGGCAGGCCCTTGCCTGCGTTTCCTCTCGCCGTACGTTCTTCTGGCGACGGGCGCGTGACGGAAAGCAGCGCCCCGATCCCCCCCGCCCCGCTGACGGCCCCGCCCGCCCGCCCGCCCGGCCGCTTCGCCCGCCGCGGAAACTTCCAGAGCCGGGGAGAAACCTGCGAGTCGTCACGCCGCATGGCGGCCAGGCCGACGGGCCCGCGGTTGGTTCAGCTCGGCGGCGGGGTTGGGTTAAACCGCGCAACGCCCTCGCGGAAAGAGAGGGAGCCGAGACACTCCCCTCCCCCTCCCCCACACGCACATTCTGAGAGAATATGCAACAATGAGCTAAGTGGGGGCATGTGGGGTAAATATAAATAACAGTGCTATATTAATACTGACTGCTGGAAATATTAAATATTGGAGCAATGAAGCCGCTATGGTCTCCTGCACTGGTGTCCAGTGCTGGGGGGCTAGCCAGCACACGGTCGGGTCTGGGGGCTGCATTACTTTCCAATGCTAATGCTAATGCTAACGCTAACGCGGCAGTTGCCTAAACGGGCCCTGCAGTGGAGGCAGGAGACTGAAACACAATAAGGCCTTAATGTGTGCTTTTCTGCAGCGCTAATATGAAATAATGAAGGAGATTACAGGCCGTGAGCGAGGCCTCTCGCTGGATGTGAAAGGTGCAATTTCCTGTTTCTTACGGTGGTGGGCTCTAAATTACTTTCACTTGTAAATTGAGGAAAGCAAAAAAAAAAAAAAAAATAACTTACTTTAAGGGCCGAGAGAAAGGGAAATAAATAAATGTGGGCTTTGGGAGAGCCGGGCGAGTGTGAAGGAAGGAGAGGGTGAGACAGAGGGATGAAAGGACTGGAACAGGAAGCACAGATTCCCTCATAGTACTGCATGGAGCAGGAGAGAGGGCTATGCTGCTGGACTGTATGGCATGTGCTGTGAGACACTAGTGTGTGATGCATATTCTAGTCCTATTCTGCTTTCTGTGGTTACTCTCCGCCGTATACAGCCATGCAAAACACAGTGCTGTGTGTGCTTACTCTAGTTCCAATTCTTGTGTCTATGGTACAATGAGGTCACTCCACGGTGTTGCGTGGCCATTGGCCCGGGGGACCCACCTGATCTGGAGAGGGTTTGTGGTTGGTCTGCTCGGAATGCGAAGAGGCCTTCAGGTGGTCGTCCTCGTAGTTGTCAGCCATCAGCTTCATGCGGTTCTGCGTCTGTCAGAGAGAGGAGGAGGAGGAGGAAGAGGAGGAGGGTTAGGGGCAGTGGCATCAACAACTCGCCATTCCTCAACAACACAACCGAAACGAGTGGCCGTTCACATCACAAAGACCGAGAGACCGCTTCACACCTTTCACACAAAGGGTCAGCTGGAATTCATTTTAGGACAGGGGGGTGGGGGCGGGGGGGGGGGACAGGAGGCCCTCAAAGAGATCTTTTAAGCCGCGGAGTGCCGGGTGTGAAAAAGTAATAAAACCAAAAGAGCTTTGCGATCCCAGATGGAGCAGAGTGTCTGAGCCAGAGGGATGATATACTGGAGTCCGGCATGGGGAGAGAGCAGTGGACAGGGGCAGAGAGTTGGGGGGGGGGGGGGGGATTTAGTGCCCTCTCACACACACACACACACACACACACACACTCGCGCAGACGCACACAAACACACACACACCACTGTATACATATACACACACACACACACACACTGTATACAAACACACACACACACACACACACACACACACACACACCACGATGTGAAAGCACTCAACCCAGCACATGCATCACCCATGTACCAATCGTATACAGTGACACAAACAAGGCACAGCGGAATGAATCCACGCTTGCACCCAGATGAACAAGAGACGGGTCAGGATGTGCACGCTACATGGGGAACGGAATGGGGTTCAGCACACAGCGTTCTGCCTGGTTTTAGCTCCAGATTCTGCAGAGCTGGGACTACCACCTCCATGTGTAGTTGCTTTAGCACAGGTAGATTAGTACTGTACATACCATACCACAAAAAGGCTAACCTGCTCCTAATAAAATCCAGGCAGCCTTAAAGTGAATTGCAATGATAGTGTTATTTCCATCTCTAAGTGGCTGAGGGAGATGAGTATCTCGCGCAGTGGAGACCTTTCTAAGGCTGTGGTGGGACTGACACTAAGGAGAGAAACAGGGCTGGTTTGGGGGGTTCTGTAGCAGGGGGGGGGAGGGGGGGTACTTTAACTTGCACTTTTTGTTTCCACAAACAGCCTCCCTCCGTCACCCCTGAAGCCCCAAACAGCTGGTGAGAGAGGAGAGAGAACGTGAGAGAGATGAGGGGTGAGAAAGGGAGGGAGAGAGCGAAAGAGAGAAAGAGAGCAGGAGCAGTCATGTGCAGTACTCCCTACAAATCCCTCAAAGTTTATCCCTCGACCGTAGCCTAGCGTAGCATCCAAACCCTGTGTGCGCTTGGTATATGGCCACCGCCATTTCCCTGAGCAATCAAACCCAAATAGAAATTAAATCAATCAATACGAAATAAAACGTTCGGCTTCCCCCCCCCCCCCCCCCCCCCCGCTCTTAAATAGAGCAAGCAATAGCCGGTCCCCATCCCGGCCCTGTTTTTCTGAGTAAACCCCAGCGAGAAATGTGATGGTTGGACTCCTTTTGTTTGGTTACTCTCAGAACCTCCTTCACCCACCTCCCCCCCTGCTTTCTGAACTGAAACCAAAAATACCCAATCTAGCGATCTAAACGTTTCGCCCCGGCAAGTCTGCGTTCGGTCCAGGTCCCAAGCCCCCCCGATACGCTCCACTAGATAAGAATTATGTGGGGGAAACGAGGGCGGATAAGAATTAATCTGGTAATGGGTGCAATGGGCCCGCTTGGCAGCGTGAGCTGTAATTACCTGGGGAACGGGGACCATAGGCAGGACTCCGGGGGGGGGGGAGGGGACCTCATATCTCAGCTCCTCTCCCAACCCAATTTCAGGACATAAAATGTGGGAAATGGCCAACTCTTTTAGTTCACTCTGGACTTTTTTTTTTTTTTGTGTGTGGAACTTTTTTCTCGCTTCATATCAGGGGCGTCTCCACAGAGATAGAGAGGCAAAGAGGCGCCTGCAGTTCCCACTGTCAGACACTGCGGGGGCGCTCAAAGGGGCCTAATGAGAGAGATTACACACGCACACACACGCATGGGCATGGACACACATGGGCGCACACACACAAGCATACACACACACACATGCATGGGCACATGCATACACACGCATGGGCACACGCATGGGCACACGCATGGGCACACGCATGGGCACACGCATGGGCATGGGCACACGCACACACACGCATGGGCATGGGCATGGGCACACGCACACACACACACGCATGGGCACACGCACACACTCGCACACGCACACGCACACACACACACACACACACGCATGGGCACACGCACATGAACACGCACACACATACACATACAAACACAGACGCATGCGCATACATGCGCGCACGAAGACACACACACACGCACACACACGTCATTGTGTTGGTGGGTAGACGGCGGTAACCTGAAGCTCAGGCACTGAAGGGAGTCAAAGACCCCTCCAAAGGCCCGCCCCAAAAGTAAGGGCTCCCCCATTAACGTACACCACCGAGAGACCCCCCCCACCCACGCACCCACCCTCACAACACAGACAGACAGACACAATCACAGACACAGACGGACAGACACACAGGAGAAGGAACGGGGCGAGTGAAAGGTTGATATGGCAACAGTGGCCATGGGGGAGGACAGAATTCAGAATCAACCAATCAGCAAGAGAGGTGTCAGCAAAACCCTTCAGTAGAACACAAACCCCAATCTCCAACTCAACCATGTCCAGTAGTTCTTCAGCAGGCTCCTGTCAAGGGCTAAGCTGCCAGCATTAGGCTTGCTACACAGAGGAAATCCATATTTAGACACAATGTGGTTCGCTGGAATCTTCCGTACTACTTACTCCCGACTGCATTTAGGCAGTTCAATAAAGTCATATTTTATACCAGGATAAATGCTTTCCCTGAACAGGGCAGAGCAAGCCAATACAGACCTGACATTTGGAAAAACGTGAAAGGCTTTAAGTTCGGTGGAACCAAGCTGGTGGCATTGAAAAAAAAAAAAAAAAAAAAAAACATTCTCATGAAATTCTGCTTGGAAACTTTTCTTTCGCGCTGACCTTAAAAATCAGAAGCGTCTCCCCTGCATCCTCCCGTATGTAAGCCCGCAGAACCCTTTTTTTCTATTTTTTTCCCTTTTTTTGAGGATTTGTTCCACATGCTTTGGCGGTTACTGTACAGGGATTCGGTCTTCATCCCTGGGAAGTGGAGATTAAGCTCGCAGGCTTGTCGCGCTCAAAGCCCAGTGGATATGCGGAGACGGTGTGGGGAGGGGGGGGTATTGGCTCGGAGGGAGCATTATTCAGACCCCCACCATCCCTCCATCGCTCCCCTCGTTTCCTCACGTAAAAACAAATACACTTAAAAATGACGATACTAAAAATAAACAATCTTTCCTCCTCGGCCGCAAAAAGTTACCGAGCCGGAGGGGGGGGCCCCGCACCTGCGGCCGAAAAATCTCCCCACGAGCACAGCCGCGCTCTGATTGGCTGCTGATGATGCACCGATGACCCATGGAAAAGCTAACAGTAAAAAAAATATATATATATTATAAATACATTTAAAAAAAGTACAAAAAATACAAACAAAAATAGACTATTTGTGGACAGGCTTGGACTGAGGGCTGTCTAGCCTACTGGCCGGGACAACTGCGGGGACAGGGACAGCTAATGCGCTCAGGCCCTGAGCTGCAGAGGGGGAAAGTTATGCTCACAGGACAATTTAATGTGCTGCAGACGTGAGCGAGGAGGAAGAGGAGGGAGGTCGCCGGATGAACTCAATTTAGCCCTCTAATTAACGAGTGGAAAACTCAATAAGGCCGCGCTGCCGTCAAGAGCAGCAGTCACAGCAACCCCGTTTAAAATCCGCCAAAGTATTGAATTTATAGAAAAACAAAATACACGTCAGCCCAACTTCAATCCGGAAAAAAAAAAATGTTTCTGTGTTGTCATTTCCACCGTCATAAATCATGCTGAATAACTGCTAGGTTGAGTATTCATTCTGTTGATTTCCACAGCCAAGTTCCTCAAATTTAATGTATAGGTTTAAAAAATATAAGTAAAAAAAAAAAAAACATAAGTATGCGTTGTAAAGTACTGGAATGGTTCTCAGTTTTAACACACTTCAGTACATTCACATTATTTTTTAAATGTGTGTGTGATGGCTCTTTTCCATTCCTTTCTGACAGAGTTACAGTGTTAAAGACGGGCACCTTCTCCACGAAAAACCTACTCCAGTGCCTGCATTGAGAATAATAATAATAAAAAAAAACTCCCATTGGTTGAAATTAAAAGGAAGGATATCTGGAGAATGACAGAAAACAACACGCATGACAAATTGCTACAAAGTGAAGCGCCGTGCCCTTTGACCCTCCGCCCCGCTAACGCTGCCAGTGACATCATTAGCTCCCATTAGCGCAGGAACGACGCTAAGCCTTCCCAGAAAGAGCCTTGGCCAGGCCAGTCCTCCCTTCAGCGAGAAAGCACAATGGGGAGATTTCTCACGACAATGGAACGTGTGCTAACCGTCGGACCAGAGATGCTAACTACAGAAAGGGAGGGGGAATGGCGGGGGTGGTGGGGGGGGGGGGGATGAGAGGAGAGGAGGGCACACAGTGTGGTAACCAGATCCCTTTCTCTCTGCGGCGGAGATGTCTCCGGGGCAGGGTTTATGAACTCTGCACGCTTTCTGCAGCACGGCTCCAAGGTGGCAGAGCAGCGGGGGGGCATTCTCAGCGCTGAGCAGGAATTCGGAGGGGGGGGGGGGGGAGTTGGAGTTGGGGTTGGGGAGGAGGGGGTACATGTGTTAGCTATAACAGGGAACTGCAGACTAGAGGGGGAAAATGAGGTGGGGGGGGGGGAAAGAGTAGTGGGGGTGGGGGACAAAAGAGGAAGGGAGAGAGGGAGAGAAGTTAAGCCCGTTAAGAAGCCCCCCCCTAATTGTCAGAGCCCCTTACACCCCGTGTATAAAACTATTTAAGCGGGAAACGCGATCCCCAGCCTCGGTGGCTCTGGGAAGAAAGCCGGACACAGTCGGGGGGGGGGGGGCACACGTGGCTCGAAACCTCAGCGCCGATTTGGGAGGGCGCCGTGTTTTCTTATTTTTGTTTTAGCGCGCATACCTTCATGCTCCACATACCGCGGCTAACGGCGCAGGTTAAGAGGGTTAACGCAATATTTACACACACACTGGCCGCTTACCACACGGAGTAACAACACGGCCCCCTTTCCCCCCCCCCGTGCGCCCCGACTGAGAGAGGCCGGGGTATCACCGGGTTTCTGGGGTATCGCCTCCTCTCCAGTTAAAAACGAGAGGGATTAAAATCCCCCGTTCTCCCGCGGCGTAGCCGGCCAATTAATTAACACCGCGGGACGTCTGTCCGCAGGGACAGCTAATGGGACTTTCTCCTCTCACTGCTGACCGATTCATTAAGGGACGGCTGGACAGCGTGTACGGGCGGCGTTATACCGGGATCACTTCATTCTGCTGCGGCCCCTCTCGTTCTCCCTCTCTTTTTCCCCCTCTTTCCCTCCCTCGCTCGCTCGCTCTCCCTTCTCTCTCTCACACTGGACAGGCCCTGAGCACCGCTGACAGTAATTGGCTGGAATGCTGCTTTCTGCTCCAACTGGGGAACTCATTTGCTCACTTAATCTAATCATTTTCACAATTATTTTACTTTTCCTCCATTAGCGTTCCCTTCCCCCCCCCCCCCCCCCCCCCCCCCCCCATCCCTCCCACATTTCAATGTGCTGATGCCAGAGAAAGAGAGAGAGAGAGAAAAAAAAAAAAGAGAACAAAAAAGTTGATAGTTGCAAATATGCTTAGTCATGATTACTTTTTTTTCCAGACTGGAATAAAATCCCCTTTTGTTAATCTCGTAATTGAGGTCATCAGAAACCATAACCTAGAAATAACAGCCTCTTCATAGGAGAACAGAGCTGGTTTCAGTGAATGCAGTTGCTGCCCCAGCTGCTTCATTACCGAGGCTCAGCAGTGTGCAAGAACCATCCCCAGCAGTCAGTTCCCTCCCTTGTCAGAACCACAACTGTCCCTGATAATTTCTGACTCTGGGCCGTTTCTATAATTCAGTTTTATAGCCTCTAGTTGAGCTTCTGTATTTTCTTTCTCTTTCTGTTGAGGGTGAGAGAGGAGGGAGGAGGGAGCGTGGCGAGGGGTGCGTTTCCTCAGGAGGACGCCGGGCGCGTGGACGACGGCGGAGCGTGACGGCGGCGAACGCCGGCGGGAACACGGCACCGTGCCGTTCCTCCGTCCCCCTCCCGCGCTCCCGTGTGTCATACGTGTCCCGGGAGCCCCGGAGCGTGACGGCCGGGCCGCGGGGCTCAGCAGTCAGGCGGCGCGGCGGGGGGGCACGGCGCCTCCGGTGAAGCAGAGAGCAGCCTCCGACAGGCGGCCACGCCGGCCGGCGCGGCTGAGGACCACCGCCGCGGCGACCGCCCGAGGTACCCTCCCCTTCCCTCCGCCACGCCTGGGAGGCAGCAGGTTCCGCTCAGCCGACCGTGGACGACGTGTACGTACTCCTCTGCAGGCAGTTTTTATTTAATTCATTGCTATTCAATCTGTCTGCGTCTATGCTACTGAGCTAGCGGGTTTGCTAATCTGTCGCCATTACGCACTCTAGTTTGAAAAGCTGCTGCCTTCCAGGCTTCACTGAGGTAAGGAACATACCTTGCCTCACAGCAAATGCACTCTGGCTAGCATACAGTTAAGCTAGCCCAGTCGATGATAACTCTTATTATGCGAGTACAGCAGTACTCAGGCTAGCATTGAGGGAAGACAACACAGCTGAAGACAACTCGGCAAGATAATACAGGCTGGCATAAAACAGGCCCTGATTCCATTGAATGCACTTAAAAGGTAAATCTTCCTCTCGCCAAGGTAATGAATAATGACCCACTATCCACTGAGCTCCCATTCATGTAAAAACACATGCTGACAGCACCAGCACAAACCACAGCAGTGCTACTCCGATCACTGCCTCTCATATCATTACGGGGGGGGGGCAATGTTTGATTATAAAAGCGCACAGTTAGTGGCACGGACTGGGGGGTGCCCGGGACTTCACCCTGTTGGCACCTGTCCTGACGGAGGACCGCTCCTGCCCGTCAGCCAGGCCCCCCTCCAGCAGCTGCAGGTCACCAGGGCAGCAGAGGCTGATGGGTAGGGACGTCTCTCACTGGCAAATTAGAGCGGGGATGAGGGGGGTGGGGGGGAGGAGGCGAACACATTCAATCTGTCTGGAGAAGTCATGTTTTATTAAATCTCCTCGGCTACAGGCGAGCGGGGGGGGGGGGGTGCTCAAGCCTGCCGTTCCGTCTCAGGTGTGCAGATGTGGGGTTGGGAGGGTTTCAGATGGACACACACACGCACGCACGCACGCACGCACGCACGCACGCACGCACGCACGCACACACACACACACACACTGTACGAACTACAGAGCACACGCACAACGCACAAACACAGACAGTACACACTGCAACACACACACACACACACACTGTACGAACTACAGCGCACACGCACAACGCACAAACACAGACAGTACACACTGCAACACACACACACACACACACACTGTACGAACTACAGCGCACACGCACAACGCACACACAGACAGTACACACTGCAACACACACACACACATACTGTACACACTACAGCGCACACACACAACGCACAAACACAGACAGTACACACTGCAACACACACACACACACACACTGTACACACTACAGCGCACACACACAACGCACAAACACAGACAGTACACACTGCAACACACACACACACACACACAAAATATAAACCCCTGGCGAAACCATTTTTTCCTAAATCTAAACCATATGGCTCCTCTGCCGTCCCCCTCACTACCCTCGTTTCTTACGGTCCGCATTGCGAGGAGCCGGCTGGCCGTCCCACTGAGCTTCACGGCTATTTAACGCTTGCACAAAATGAGAGGCCCTGGAGGAGAGTCGACCGCTCCCCAGGGGTCCTTCCACTGCTCATCCCGGGCCACAAGTGCACCCGCTCTCCCCGGCCCAGAGGCCCTCCCCCCCCTGCCAAACGACGGGGAGACCAGCTGAGCGGGTCCAGAAACGGGCCGTCGTTCGTCACGGCTAATAGCCAGCATCGCGACGGGCGGA
>NC_083767.1:54627963-54642963 GCF_963514075.1 Conger conger
ACACTGGAACATAATCGTGTTTAAGTGCTACCGTCTCTGCTGTGTCCAAATAAATGTTGATATAGTCTAGCTGTGTCCCGAGGAAAAAGAAAACTGAATAATGATTATATTTTACAGAGGGGGGTACGGACGTGTTCGTGCGCGAGTGTGTGCACATCTGCAGGGTGCAGGGTCACGCAGTGTACAGGGAACGTGCTCATGTTGCATGCGAGCCCTGCGCGTTCTTAGGAGGAATCGCGTTACACAGCCAATTTCGACCTGAGTCATGTGCTTCTCAGCACATTGCACTTTTGATAAGATGGATGAAAATTTTCCAGACACATTTCATATAATCTTTTTTTTTTTTTTTTGGCTCCGCTGAAATGTCTACCGCACTTTACCAACCGCTGAGGAAACGTACGAAGGACGATGAGGAATTTTCACCTTCGACGTTTTAAGAATTAATTCTTGAAGAGGGAATACATTTTGCACAGCAGTGAGACTATGAAAATGCTCAGAGTTCAAAGCTGATCTCTGGTGGTTTGGACCTACTGTGATGTTACCCACGGTCAGAGAGCTCTGCTCTTCTGCAAGCCGACAGACGAGAGAAACGAAAGTGTGAAAGAGAGAAAGGGAAAGAAAGAGAAAGAGGGAGGGAGGGAGGGAGAGAGAGAGGGAGAGAGAGGGAGAGGGAGAGAGAGGGAAACACGGGGAGCGTTTCGCTTTTGTCCGAACTTCATTTCCGTCTCTAAACCCGATTTCTTACACGTCAATCCGGGGAAGTGGCGTGTTTATTACCTTCCGCGACAGAGACGGGTTACAATAACATCTTCGGCCCCTTGCTCAGATCAGGTGAGAAGTGCGGTACATATTCCTCCTGGGCTTCGGTCTGGGTGGCTGGGTCAGACCACAGCGTGGCGTGGGGCTACCCTACATTCGCCACAACACCCTCCGCCTCCCACCCCCACCCTCAGAGTACCCCATTATAGCAGCTATTCCCCTCAGTGGAATTTTACAAGCACTACCATGGCCTTTAAATTGGGGGCTATCAGTAGTGTTTGGTAAAAGGCACTCAAGAGGTCAAAGGGCGAATGAATGAAGACCACCCCCCCCCCCCTCCCTGTGCGTCCAGGGTAGAGGTGCTGTGGCTCTCTCTGGGGAGCAACGGACAGCTCAGGGTGACAGACTGCAGGCCTCACCTCTCCTGGGCCCACATCCTGCCTATCTCTTACTCTGACAGCCATTTCCTGTGGAATGCTGCAGCTGCCCCCCCCCCCCCCCCCCGCCCCCCACCCCCCACCGATAGCTGTCCAATAGGCAGCACCCTCCCAAGGATAGACACTCTGACACTGACACACACACACACACACAAAGACAGACACACGCACAGACAGACCGACAGACAGGACGACGTCTGGCTGACAGCACCATGGCATCCAACACATCCCTGTAGAGAGACTCCAGCATTGGCCTCTGTTTCCCGCTACACATCACTGCTTTAAGTAATGTTGCTGAGCCCTGAAGAAGGACCCTGCTGGGTGTGCGCGTGTGTGTGTGTGTGTGTGTGTGTGTCGCGTGTATACGTGTGCAAACTTGAGAGTTGAGAGTCTGATGTTTGGATGCCTAAGCATATTTGTGCTGAAAATGTGTGTGGTTGCGGTCATGCTGTTTGCGAGTGTGTTTGTGCAGTAAGGGTGTGTTTGTGCGTGGGTGGTTGCCCTGTATATGTGTTTGTGGTGACTCTGTATATCAGCATGTGTTACTCTTGTGTGTCTGCGTGCGTATGCTATAAGCTTGTGTGTGTTTGTGGAGAGCTTGTGGGGACATCGAGAAGATGAATAATCCTAAAATTACGCTCACTAGCAGGCTTGTGGTTTGACATCTGCAGCCTGTCATCCCACCTCCAAAACCAACACCCCCCCCCCCCCCCCACACACACCCCCGAAAATCATTCCGTCTGTCCATTCTCCACTGCGCCCCTTGACAGAAAACTGCAGGTCTGCGGCCGCCTATTTTCTACCCCTTCAAGTGTTGTGACTGAGGAGTAATTGTATTTCTTTAAGTCCCTCCAGTCGCATGAGAGGACTTCTGAAAGCAGAAGGTTTACCCGACCCAAGATTTAACTGACAACTGTTCCGCACTAACGTTCCGTGGTTGCCATGGATGCGCTTTGTGAGGCCCTGGCTGGCTGGCTGGTGCCCGGGGGTCATGTGACCGGGCTCCTCACCTGCTGCTTAAGCTGCTGCACCAGCCGGTCCTTCTCCCTCTTCAGCAGGGCCACCTCGTCCTGCGTCTTCTTCTTCTTGGAGGAGGACAGCTCCAGCAGGGCGATGTTGGCGTCCTTCTCGCTGATGGCGGCCAGCAGCGCCTCCTGCCTGCGGGACGCGGGAAAGGGGAATGTTAAAAAATGAGGCGGGGGGGGGCTTGAAGAGGGGAGGACGGGAGGGAGAGGGAGCACAGTTCAAACTCTGGACTCCGAGAGAGGGGTGCTGGCGCAGAATGTGCGCATGGCACAGCAACGCAGCAGCTGTCTCCTGTCAGAAAGATAATATACTGGAATATTTCTCAACTTTAATGAGGGGGGGGGCGGACGACCGGGCGTTTTATCTGCGGCTCCATACATCACATCTGAAAGCAGGAGCCTAATGAGGAATGAGCTCCTCTCCTAAAAACAGCTCCTCTGTGGAAACTGGAAAGGTGAGAAGCCCACCTGCGCACGCACGCACACACACACACACACACACACACACACACACACACACACACTTACACACACGCACACGCACACAAACACACACAAACACACACACACACACACACAAACACACACAAACACACACACACACACACACACAAGCACAAACACACATGCACACACACACATACACCCCATTTTGGCAGGGAAGTGAAAAAGAGATGAGCCGTCTGATTAATAGCTGAAACTGCGGAATGCGTAAAGAAGCAGGCTGACTAGATGCAGAGGAATGCTTGGTGGCTGACATAGGCCATACTTACAGGTCCACACACCCCCATCTCTCTGTCTCTCTCTGTCTCTCTCTGTCTCTCTCTGTCTCTCCCTGTCTCTCCCTGTCTCTCCCTGTCTCTCTCTGTCTCTCTCTCACCGACTTTGCGCCCAAGCGTACCACATCCTACCATAAACGGGAGCTTTGATCCTGCCCCCAACTATGACATCACAGCTGCGAGCGAGCCAGAAACAGGGGATTGGTGCACTCTGTTGGGCGATGTATTTGGGGATATACAGCACACACTCTGCCTTGCCCGAAACACCACACCACCATCACCTACACAGGTATAACGCACACACAGCCAGTCTCGCCATGGCTTTTTAATGGCGAATAAACAACAGGGCTGCACAGAGCCGCCGCTGTTCTGCCACATAACGCACATTCAGCCAGAGAAGGTGGTATTAATCACAGACTGGTTCCTTCGGTTTCCTCCTTTCGCCCATCAAACGGAGGGCGTCGGACCGCCCACCCGGCACCCGGCCCACAGACCTCCACCTCAAGCCTGGCCAGGCCTCATCAAAGCCATGGATCTCTGGCCAACACGGACAGGTACCAACCTCCAGACAGGAGAGCAGTGCCCATCGCAGCTGCTGGTGAAGCTAGCGGTTTGGGTACGCCCCTGCTCCTGCCGAATGGGCAGAGATGGAGGGGGGAAAAATGGTCGTTGCCTGAGGGGGTTTGACACCGACCCCACTCCCGACACCTCTGTGTCCCTTCTGTGTTCATTACATTACATTACATTAATGGCATTTGGCAGACGCTCTTATCCAGAGTGACATACAGTTGATCAGACAAAGCAGGAGACAATCCTCCCCTGGAGCAATGCAGGGTTAAGGGGCCTTGCTCAAGGGCCCAGCGGCTGTGCGGATCATATTGTGGCTACACTGGGATTAGAACCACCGACCTCGGTGTGTCCCAGTCATGTACCTTAACCACTCCGCTACAGGCCGCCTCCGTTCAGTGCATCGCCCGACCCTGGCCAGCAGACGAACGTGGAGGCGGGGAGGGAACGCTGTTCGCGCTTTATCATTGCGGTCGTATTTACACACGCGTATGCATTACCTCATCCATCACCGCGGGGCCCCGGGGCCCGAGCACCCCCCGGGTTCAGCTCCGGGGCTCGCCCCAATAAGCGCCCCACTGTGTTCCCGGGGCAGGGGGGTAACTCCGCCGGCAGGGGGGTAACTCCGGCGGCCGGGGGCCCCCGCGTGCCCATCCCCTCCCAAGCGCGGCGCGAAGCCGGCCTGACCTCGAGGGGGGAACGGCGGGCCAGAAAAACAGGGCCCACGCATTCGTCAAACGCAGGAAATGAGCCACACATCCAGAAACAGAAAAGATGTGTGCGCCACCTTCAATCCCACACTATACAAATGAGGGTTGCACAGTAATATAACGTGAGGTCTAATGACTGTGGAGCCTCATTAGGTCTGCAGGGGGGATGGGGCGGGGATGTGAAAATTGCACACAAAAAATATATACACCAGAAACATTGTGTGTGTTGCAGGAAGGCAGGGACAGCATTCATAATGCGATGGCGGAAATGTCTTTCTTCAGCACGACAAAGGTCACAGAACAAGAGCAGCTTTTTAAAATTGTAACTAGGCAATGTAGGCAAGAACTAACAGACGACAGAGATACAGTCAGAGCCGTGCGGTTCTTAGCAGGGATTTTCTCGGTGCATTATCTTGTGAATCACGTTCTTTTCTTCACTGCTTCATTCTTAGAATTTGCACCACAATCAGGTCCGTCTCCAGCCGGTCCCAAGACCTCCACTGCGGTCACAGAACAAAGAGAGACCCAGCCAAAATGGACACATTCCGGAAATTGACACAGGGGGGGGTCGTTTCCACATTGCACCACCCCCCCCCCTCCCCCACCCCCCTCCTTTTTCAATAAGAAGGGCTGTCACCATGTAAGGACAGTTACCAATTGGTGCGAGGTCGAAGGTCAAGTCGCTTCACGGTCCGTGGCCGCACAGCTAATCGATAAAGGACGTCGCCTTTCCCCCCCCCAGCACTGCTCACCTGAGCGCAACAGAGGTCGGACGCAAGGTCACGCAGAACGGCCTCTCTCATCCTCCTCCTCTCCACCTCCCTCGTTCTCCCTCTCTCCACTCTCGTCCGTCTCTCCCCCTCTTGCGGGACTACAGCGGAGGGGATGGCCCCTCTCCTTCTCCCCCTCTCCACTCTCGTCCGTCTCTCCCCCTCTTGCGGGACTACAGCGGAGGGGATGGCCCCTCTCCTTCTCCCTCTCTCCACTCTCATCCGTCTCTCCCCCTCTTGCGGGACTACAGCGGAGGGGACGGCCCCTCTCCTTCTCCCTCTCTCCACTCTCGTCCGTCTCTCCCCCTCTTGCGGGACTACAGCGGAGGGGATGGCCCCTCTCTTCTCCTATTCTCGGGATAATGGCGTACAAATGCGCTGCCGCGGGGAGTGTGGCAGATTTACGGCGTCTGCGTGGCGTCACCGTCCCGTTCCCGCTCGGCCGAGGGGGCGCGGGGACACCGCACGCCATCCCAGGAATTTGGGGAGCGGGGAGCGGGGGGTGGGGGTGGGGGTGGGGGGGAGTACTCTGCAAAACGCAGTATCTCTATTTTTTTTAATGTTTAACATTCCTCTCAATGCTCTGACAGCCAATTGGACATAATCGCAAGTATTACAAAATAAAAACTACACAAAAAAAAAAGAGAGAAAACAAATCCTGAAATGCTCTAAACGAATGCAGATCTGCGGTCAACCCCCACAAGAAGCCGCGACCGCGGGAATCCGACGGCCCGTCCAACTGCGGCTGGTCTCGCTTCCATACAAAGACCTGCTCTCTTCACAAACAGTTATGTTTGCATTATGAACGCTCTCGTTTGGCAGACTAAGGAGGTGGAGGAGGAGGAGGTGCAGAAGACAAGGGAGCCACGTAAAAGAGGGAGATGTGTTTGTGTGTGTGTGTGTGTGTGTGTGTGGGGGGGGGCAGCCTGTAGCGTAGTGGTTAAGGTACATGACTGGGACCCACAAGGTCGGTGTAGTCACAATAAGATCCGCACAGCTGTTGGGCCCTTGAGCAAGGCCCTTAACCCTGCATTGCTCCAGGATTGTCTCCTGCATAGTCTAATCAAATGTAAGTCCGCCAAATGACATGTAATGGAGGGGAGGACCAGAGAGGGAGGAACATAATAATATGAAAGCGAAAGATGAAAAAGACGTCTACTATGTAGAGCATAGGGGCGACATGGCTCAGGCAGTAAGAGCAGTCGTCTGGCAGTCGGAGGGTTGCCGGTTTGATCCCCCGCCCGGGCTGTGTCGAAGTGTCCCTGAGCAAGACACCTAACACCTAACTCCTGACGTGCTGGTCGGCGCCTTGCATGGCAGCCAATCGCCGTCGGTGTGTGAGTGTGTGTATGAATGGGTGAATGAGAAGCATCAATTGTACAGCGCTTTGGATAAAGGCGCAATATAAATGCCAACCATTTACCATTTACCATTTATAGCAGGGCTGCCCAACCCTGCTCCCACAGATCATGTAAGTGGTCAGTTCTACTCTAAATTGGGGCAACTGATTCTGCTAACACAGCTCAATGAGATATTTGGTTGGTGAATGAGCAGAGCTTTGTTCGGGTAGAAAACCTGCAGGACTGTAGATCTCCATGGTTGGGCAGCCCTGATCTAGAGAGTATCTAGCACAAGCCTGGGCTTGTCATTCTTTCACATGCAAGTAAAACTTGTCGCCCCTCCATATAGGGAAGGAGTGTGTGAAGGAGTGGATGGAGGAACAGAGTGAGGAGAAAGAGGTGGAGGAAAGAGAGAGAGAGATGAAGAACACCCAGAGTGCGTGGCTCCCTGGGCTAAGCTATGGACTTGATAGCAGGAGGAATGGACCACCGCATAAATCTCTCCACTCCTCTCAGCTCATTTCCTGCTAAAACAAACTCCCTCAGTGACCTCTGTTCTGGGGGGGGGGGGCACGCTATGACACCCACTTCTGATCTGCCCGTTCTGAGGCTCTCCTGCCCCCGAGAAAAAGCTGAAACAGACACGGACCACCAGGAAAGAGAGCATTGTCCCATCACTCAACCACGCTCTACATTTTACACATTCCCATTATGTACTATAACACTGTACAGTTGGGCTGAAATATTAAGTCATAAACTCCCAAGACAGTCAAATACAAATGCATCCTCAGCTAGTTCCAGTCTATAAGCATACACTCACTGAGCTAAACGGTCATGAAGAAACCGGTGCCCAAACGTCGTTGTTGGAGCCGAAATGGTTAACGCCTTCTGGTCGAAGGCATCAATCTTGCGTTTGTGCAGCTTAAACTGGCACATGAAAATAAAATACAGGGCAGTCATGTTAAACAAACTGAGTGCTGGAGGACTACCAAAACATTAAATAAAATAAAATATAACCCAAACCTTTTTTTTTTTTTTTTTTTCAGCCCTTGAATGCTGGCAGGAAGCCACGGCCAAACTTTGCGAAAGTAAGTGTTGGACTATCAGCCTGGTCCTCCTGACTGGAGTAGGAGCAGGGGCAGGAGGAGGTCTGGGCCCAGGAGAGGAGCAGGGGCAGGAGGAGGTCTGGGCCCAGGAGAGGAGCAGGGGCATGAGGAGGTCTGGGCCCAGGAGAGGAGCAGGGGCATGAGGAAGTCTGGGCCCAGGAGAGGAGCAGGGGCAGGAGGAGGTCTGGGCCCAGGAGAGGAGCAGGGGCAGGAGGAGGTCTGGGCCCAGGAGAGGAGCAGGGGCAGGAGGAGGTCTGGGCCCAGGAGAGGAGCAGGGGCAGGAGGAGGTCTGGGCCCAGGAGAGGGGCAGGGGCATGAGGAGGTCTGGGCCCAGGAGAGGAGCAGGGGCATGAGGAGGTCTGGGCCCAGGAGAGGAGCAGGGGCATGAGGAGGTCTGGGCCCAGGAGAGGAGCAGGGGCAGGAGGAAGAGGAGCAGGAGGAAGAGGAGCAGGTTTGGGCCCAGCAGGGCAAGTTACAGGCCAAGCAGCCAGAACCGGGTTTAGTTTTTGAAGCTCATTTCCTGGCCTTGTTGAGAGACACTGCTCACAAGTGCCACTGCAATTGCAAATGCAAGTCAATGGTAACAATACGGTAAAAATATGTAGTCAACAATTATTTCCCACAGGAAAATGCAGTCGCAATTGTTGTTTTATTTTATTTTTTATCCAACGTCTCCCCATGTTCCATTTTCTTCACGTTATTGTGTTACTAGGACCATACAGTGATACTTCACATTATTGTGTTACTAGGACCATACAGTGATACTTCAGGTTATTGTGTTACTAGGACCATACAGTGATACTTCAGGTTATTGTGTTACTAGGACCATACAGTGATACTTCACGTTATTGTGTTACTAGGACCATACAGTGATACTTCACGTTATTGTGTTACTAGGACCATACAGTGATACTTCACGTTATTGTGTTACTAGGACCATACAGTGATACTTCACGTTATTGTGTTACTAGGACCATACAGTGATACTTCACGTTATTGTGTTACTAGGACCATACAGTGATACTTCAGGTTATTGTGCTACTAGGACCATACAGTGATACTTCACGTTATTGTGTTACTAGGACCATACAGTGATACTTCACGTTATTGTGTTACTAGGACCATACAGTGATACTTCACGTTATTGTGCTACTAGGACCATACAGTGATACTTCATGGAAATCGGGGACAGTTCGCATCACCGCCGAGTCTCTCACACGCCTAGTGGAGGAGCCACGTTCACTGGCGCAAATTGCACAAAATGGCGGCGCCTGGAAACATGACGTCCTTGCTTTTCATTAGCCCATGGATAGTCAGTGATGTCACAGGCACTCAATCTATATTTTCTCTACAGTCTATGGCGCAGATGCTGGGAGCAGGAAGGAGCATGAGGTCTGGGCCCTGAGGCAGAGGAGCAGGATGAAGGTCGGGCCCGGCAGGCTACACGGCCTGTAGCAGGCGTAGGAGGAGGTCTGACCCCAGCAGGGTACAGGTCTGGAGCAGGTTCTCGATTCAGCAGCAGCCATTAAAAAGTGGAAATGAAAGTGACCTCTGCTCGCTGTGAATCCCGGCTAAAAAAAACCAAACCCGGCTACTCCCACAGAACTAGAAGCACTGAGGAGGGGCATCTCTCTTATTGTTTCTCTTAAAAAGAAAAGAGAAACAATGAAAATAAATGGATGAAATACAAAGGCTGTCACACATTAAGGCAGAGAGAGAGACACCGACTCGTACCCCGGGTCAAGGGTCAAGAACTCCCGCGGTTTGTTCGGTCGCCGGATCCCCAACAGGTTGCGTCACGCGTTTCATTACACGTCTTTACAGACACTTAATTACAGACGGGCACCTGTAAAGCCAACTGGAGTGACTTACACGGGGAGCGGAGGGTAATCGTGCGAAAACAAGAGGCTCATTTAAGGACGGGGACGGCGAGCCGGGGGAATGTAATAACTTAAGGGACACGACGGGTCTCTCGCGGAACGAGCACTCATTCTGGAGCACTCAATTAAGGTGCCAGACGGGAGCAGGATTTTATTTTATTTTTTATTTTTTTGGCGGGAAAAAAAAAGAAAAAGAAAAGAAAAACGAAAGGCTTCAAAAATGCTTTATATTACACATTTCACAATGAAGAATGTTTTATAAAAGGCAATTCAGAGTGGAATTGGTATCTCTGGGATGAGGCGGGGGGGGAGTGGAAAGATTGAGAGGAACCAACGGTGTTTCCACTGATGTTCACTTACTGCATATATAACCCTTTTATTTTCTGTTAAATGCAGTTACTAAGGTTACGCTATTCAAGCAGAGGGGCCCCCCACTCGACACTGTGGGTGCTGGGGTTCTAAGGGAGAGCACTTAGCCACAAGTACCAAAACCCACCCCCGCCCTGACCCCCCCCCCCCCCAGCCCCCCGCTGCAGTGTGGGCATGTCACCCAGCACCCCCTTCCCCTCCTCTCCCTGACCTACCTGCCCCCCCCCCACAGCACCCCCTTCCCCTCCACTCCCTGACCTCCATGCTCCCCCCCCCAGCACCCCATTCCCCTCCTCTCCCTGACCTCCCCCCCCCCCCCCCCCCGACTTTCAAAGGGAAGCGTGGGGGGCTCCCCAGGGACCGCCTGCTTATCGCCTTACCCCGTGGCATGACAGCAGGGCCTTAATTACCGCTGATAACGAGGGCCCACAAAGACAGGAGGAGGAGAGGGAGGAGGAGGAAGAAGAAAGAAAGAGAGATAGAAAAACAAAAACAAAACGAAAACCACACAGCTCAGCTTCTCGGAGTGAGCAGACTCCCGGACTCTGCCGGTCCATCGATATCTCGGGAGTGCACGTAGATAGATGCACGCACGCACAGGCACACAGGGTCTGGGGTAATAGAGGCCGGAGACAGGGTCCGGGGCGAGAGAAAAGGCGGATTGGCGGGTATGTTTTCCGGCCCTGGTTCAGAAGGGCACACAGAGCGCCCCCATGTTTGCTCCAGCTCCTAATTTGGCTTGATTGAGCCGTTAAATGAGCACTGATCTCCGTACTTTAGCATCGGTGCCCGTTCGCACGCTGCATGGGGGCGCTTGTTGAAACTGAAAAGAAAAAGGGGGTTTTTAGGCAACAGAAGCCGAATAAAGCTGATGGCACAAACTAAGAACTGAGCTGTTTGCCACAAGCTCCCAGAATAAGCTTTGGGTGCTGGCCTGGAGCACATTACTGGGAAAGCGGGGTTTATTGGAGGCGTATTCTAGCTCAGTTTCCATGGGCTGACAAGGCCAGAGTATGAGATGCCGTCTAATTATTAGGAATAATTGATCATCGCTTGGCAGAGAGTGAGCGACTTCGAGGGCCATTCTGGCAGGCGAGCAGATCAGATAACAGTCGCTCAGAGCCCACACTCCACGTCTCGATGTGCACATCGAGAGAAGATTTCGGGTTCCCTTTCCCCCCCGACCAGCAGCTGTGACCAGCAGGGGAACCCAGCGTGGGGAAAGGGGTGTGGAGAGTAGCGAGTAGAGTGATTAAAAGACCTCCACGATGAAATAAACACATCGACGTGTCCCTGTCTGGATGTGCCGGAGGTATCCCCTGATGCGCGTTGGCAGGAGGAGAGGGACTGAGTGATGCTCGAGCATGGTCGCCACGGGAACCAGAGGATGCAGCCCTGGACACTGTTGCCCGGAGACTCCTCTGGACGGCGTACCGGGTGTGGGGAAGGAACGGCGCTCGCGGTCGGAGTGGTAGGAAGAGTGCTGCAGATTTGGTGGAGCACCTCCTCCACACGCCTCCAATTCCCGCAAGGGGAGAGGAGGATAATTTAGGGCCGCCTCTGATTCATGAGTTTTCCGGGGAGGCGCTCCTCCTGTCCTGCCTCACCTCCCCTCACCCCAGGCTTGAGAGCCAGGCCTCCGCTCCACCCACCCACCCCCCGCCAGGGCCAGTGCAGTAAACACCAGACTGCAGGGAGGTGCAGGTGATCCACTCAGCACCGGTCCCAGCTGGGGAGGGGCTGCTCTTCCCAAGGTCAGAGCCCCATAAATCGTCCCTACGCGTCCGACAGCCCCCGGATCCGGGACCCCAAAGTCCCCAATCTGCACCCACATCCTGGCCAGGTGTGGACCAAGAGTGGTGAAATCCCGACCTCGATCCACCCACACACACACACACACACACACACAGCTACCTCAAACCAAGGACACTGTCCTTTTCAATAGAGGGCCTTCCTACTCAATGGGTGATGGGCGTTTCTTCTTCATACACAGACTTCTCACGGTTTGAGAGGAATGAGGGAACGCAGGGTAGAGGAGACGGGACTCATTACATCAGTGCACATGTGCAAGTGAGAGCGAGAATGAGGGAGTTAGAGAGAGAAAAGGAGGAGACCACTGGCGGTCTGACACATCTGGACCTCAGGTTAGTCACAGAGCAGAGGCCTGGCCCACACACAGTCAACAGAGTTGACACCTTTTGAAAAATCTCTCTCTCTCTCTCTCTCTCTCTCTCCCTCTCTCTCTCTCTCACACAACACAAACGCACAGAGGGAAAGTTCTGGAAGATTACAGGCAGGGAGGTTAACAGCAGCAGGGTGAGATATGCTGTTTGAGGTCCACAGGGAGCGTGCATACTGACAACAGGCAATACTGGAGACATGCAGCCTTATGAGACCATAGGGCAATTCCCACTACCCACAACCCCACTCTCTGGGTCCTCTCCAAGTGCCGAAAGAAAGAGCCTCAAGACAATTAGAGACTAATGAAGAGCTTATTTGAGGGCTGGACTGCGTCACTCAGACTGCATGAAAAGATGACCTAATGAAAATGACCATTTAGGGGAGACAACACAAACCAGAGGAACGGGGGGGGACCACAGACCAAAATGAAGCGCCCTCAAACCAGCGACCTCGTACGCCGAGCAAACCCAAAATACCAACCGCTTGCCACATAAAACACAATAAAAACAGGCAGGATAAAACTGGAAAAGCAGCCACATTAACTACGACTACCAGCAGGCCGTTAGAGCAGACCCTCGACTGTCTGCTCTCCCTCCCCTCTATCTGGCTGCTCGGGATGTCAGCAGAATCGAGGTCCGTGTTCGGTGCCTGAGGACAAGAGGTCCATCGCGGGTGTGAATCTCAACCTCGATTCAAACACACACACACACACACACACACACACACACACACACACAGAACGAAACCCAAAAAACGAACTAGGACTGTTAACCAGGACTACCAACAGCCGACCCTCGATGGTCCCCACTCTCTCCCCTCTCTGTGGTTGTCGGAAGAATCCGGGTCTGACCCCGGCGACTGAGGAAGACATTTTTGGATGCAGTTTGGTCGGCGCCCCACCAGAGGCACTAAAATCCTGCTGGGACTCTGCTGACCCCATGGTGGTTTACAGCCGGCTGGGGAAGGGCCTCACCGAGTCTCTCCTGCTTTCCTCCTCTGGACCGGGCCTGCCGGGTTATTTTTACGCCAGCGTCAGAACCGGTCTCCGACCCGCTGCCAGCACACAGACAGCAACCGTGTCGGTCTTATCCGGACCTGTTGTACCGGAACCCTCCTATTTCTTCACTAGACGCGCGTACCTTAAGGGCTTTGTGTTTTTTCGTGCGGGCAACAGAGCCTGCCTGTTCCACGTCTGCAGACCCCATGCAGCCTCTTACAGAGACACGCTCCTAACCACACACTAATGGAGCATCTCAGACCAAACAATGCCTGTGTCCCTACGGAGAAAGGCCGGGTAAAAAAAAAAAAAGAAAAAGAAAAAAAGCCTTGTTTATATCCGCGCAGGATCCTCCGGCCTTTTTGGGAAGAGTTTTGGGTTCTTTTTTTTTTTTTCATTTAGGCCCGAGCACCCGCTCCTCTCGGCGTAGCGAACGGGCGATTTTACAGCGCATTCCACGCCGGGAGGAGGAGGAGCGGAGCGTGCCAAGCACGGCCGAGCGGACCCCGCTCTCTCGTCTGTCACTCGATACGGCCGCTCACGAAACTCACGGGCACCGAGCCAAACAAGCGAGAGGCTCATAATGATGCAGCGAATTAAATCTCTGTAGAAAGTGTGTGTGTGGGGGGGGGGGGGGGGGGTCATTTAAAGAAGCAAAATGGAGGATGAGGAGGAGGAGGAGGAAGAAGTAGAGGAAAGAGGGGGGGACAGGAAAAGTGCGGAAAATAAGGAGGAGGGACCCCCATATGGACCCCCAAAGGCCGCCTTTCAGAGAGTGCCCAAAACAGAGAGGCAGAGTTCCAGAGAAAAGACAGGAAGACTGAGTGAGCAATAAGAGAAAAATGAGGAGATGGGGAGAGGAGAGAAAAGAGACAGAAGGCGGTGGAAACCCTGGTGAAAGGGTGGAGAGTCATTAGTCTGTAATGGTCAGCTCTAATCCCCTCTTCCCCCGTACAGGCGGGTACAACCGCGCCCCGCCCCGCGCTGACAGAAGGAAAACAGCACACCACCGCACCACCCTCCGAAAAACAAGACTGCGCCCCCACGGCGTCTTCCAGCCTCTTCCTTCATTGTTTTCCTTCCTTCTCATCTCCGGGGGGCCCCTGGCGGAGGAAGAGCGGGGAGGTATTCCCGCGATAGGACCCATCAGCGCCGGGGCCCTGAACCTGAGCAGACGGGGCCGGGCCCTGACCGGCGGACGCGGGCGCGTCGCTTCACACCCAGATAAACGGCCAGCCGGACGGCCGCCGCCACCGCCGCCGTCTTCAAAGCCACTTAAGAGGCTTATCGAGGCCAGGAAGGTTTTACTCTCATCTCTGGAAATATTTGCCCAACTAAGCCCCCCCCCCCGGGTCCTCTGGGAAAGCTCCGCTGCGTTATCACGTAATTCCTCCGCCCACCCCCCTCCGCAACGCTTTATATTCTTTCTGCAAATACCATAAATCATTTACACACAAAAAAGAAAAGAAAAAAAAGTGCAGCAGTGCCAAAACAGTTTTGTACACAAATTACATTAATCGACATAATATATATGTACTACAGTCCTTATGTTCTGTGTATTTGATTAATGCTATTCCAATAGTCTTGGGTTTATATTGCGGCCAGTGCAACAGTCCAACAGTAGAAGATAAAATCAGCACTTTTTTTAGAATAGTTGGACCAGTGCTGAGCACAGTTTTTGGGCTACTCGGAGTTGGAGGTGGTGGGTCTTGCTGATGAAAGTCTCACGGTGCCCACTGATTGGCTGGGAAGATGGTTCTTTAGCTCCTACAGCTGAAAACCACACCTTGTAGACCAGGAGTGTCAAACACCAGTCCTGGAGGGCTGCAGTGTCTACAGGTGTTTGTGGTTTTCCTTTCAGCAGCCAATTAAAGCCTTGAGAACAAGGTGTGTGGACTCTTTAGCCAATGAAAGCCAGAAATGCATCTATCGTGCCGAAACACGCCAAAAACCATCAGACACGGCGGGACCCTCCAGGACTGGAATTTGACATCCCTGTTTGTCGACCCACAGCACTATGACAGCAATACAGTCAGTGGCACAGCCTTCCACGATGTGAAACCCTACTTTATACTTCAAC
>NC_083767.1:54647963-54657963 GCF_963514075.1 Conger conger
TACAATTCTATTAAGAACGTACGTTCTTGTTCATGTCTGGCACCGTTACACGTGTGCAGACACACCACATATCAAGTCAATGCTTCACCAGTGGTCTGTCTAAACTGCAGAGGACTTGCAATGATTACCATTGCCTCAGCCTCTGTACAAGGGATCAATGGAGGATGTGACACACACACACAGACTCTCACTCTCACACTCTCTCTCTCTCTCGCTCACACACACACACACACACACACTCTCACACTCTCTCTCTCTCTCTCTCTCACTCACACACACACACACACACACACACACTCTCACACCCTCTCTCTCTCGCTCACACACACACACACACACACTCTCACACTCTCTCTCACTCACACACACACACACACACTCACACCCTCTCTCTCTCGCTCACACACACACACACACACACACACACTCTCACACTCTCTCTCTCTCGCTCTCTCGCTCTCTCGCTCACACACACACACTCTCACACTCTCACACTCTCTCTCTCGCTCTCACACACACACAGACTCTCACACTCTCTCTTGCTCACACTCACACTCACACTCACACTCACACTCACACTCACACTCACACTCACACTCACACTCACACTCACACTCACACTCACACTCTCTCTCTCTCGCTCACACGCACACACACACACTCTCTCACACACAGACACACAGACACAGACACAGACACAGACTCACAGACAGACACACAAACACACACATACAGACAGAGACACACGCACGCACACAGAGCCAGAAGAACCCTGAGCAGCTGTATATCTCCCCCTGCAGGGAACAGCCACGGGCAATTTATGGCCAATCTAGAGAGGCCTGCTTCTCATCCACAGGCCTGTGGGCCTGAGGCCTGAGGGCAACATTCAGCACACGTGCCCCCCCGCTACCCCTCTCCACCTCCACCCACCTCTACCCCTCTCCAGTCCAGCACAGACCCAGGGGAGAACACAGCCCCTTTGAAGTTTAAAAATACCCCCCCCTCCTTCCCCCCTCTCTGCAGGGCCGGGTGTTCAGATGCAGGCGAGCGGATCGATCAGGCAAACCTCCGGCTTTCTGTCTGCACTTCACCTGCACTCTCCCACCACCGACAGCCCCCCCCTGCCCAACAGACTCACACACATACGATGAAGCTGTGCGCGGAGAAACCGGGCATTCTCCCGTCAGATGAAAAGGCAATGAAAGCAAGAACTGAACGAACACCGTTGTCAGGACTTCACTGGGCCCCCCCCCCCAGAGCATGTTAAATCTCTATCTATTAGAAAGCATGACAACAGCGCTGTCTTAGGACCGTTCTATCACCACCCTCTGCTGAAAGACCCTGGGGCTTGACGGGCTATCTCCTCCCACGGACGACGGCTACGGATCACGCGGGCGCTGTCGGAGTGATGGGAGATTCCGGGGCCCTTTCCCGGCGGAATCCGATCACATGATCAGGAAGCTCACGCGGGGAGTCCCCCCGTTTTCCCACGTCCTGACGCTCCGTCTCTTCCCGCCGCGGCGCAATGCTAATCTGTGGCGGGAAAGGGGCTTTGGGAGACCCTCCTCCGCCGTCAGCGGCGTCTAAGGCCTGACAGACGCCCCCCGCTACACGAGCTGCTCAACACCTGTCCGTCAGGCCGCCGCGGAGAGGGGGAGAGAGAGGGGGAGAGAGAGAGAGAGAGAGCCGCAGTGAAGAAGTGAACGCTGGAGAGCGAGATCCGGACGGCTGATAGGGCGCTGGATTTCCTGCCGAAAACGCCTCCATCTAGGGGCAGGCTGCCAAGGCCACTCCAGAGAGAGAGAGAGAGACAGAGAGAGAGAGAGAGAGAGAGAGAGAGACAACTGTGGGAGGTAGAGTGGTTCTGCCTGAACACTGCACACTGCAGAAGAAGCCACAGAAGACCAAAGGCACTATAATGTACACTGCGGTCTGGAAAGATAAGCTGAAATTCAATCAATGCCAGCGTCTTCATCTTATCTGCCTATGGAGACGAGCACGCGTGCGTGCACATGGCGCGCACACACACACACACACACACACACACACACACACACACACACGTGCACAGTCAGACACACCCAAATAAGCATGCCTGTGCTCTCTCTCTCTCTCTCTCTCTCTCACACACACACACACACACACACACACATAGTGTGACTAATGAAAAAAGGTGTAAAAATTGGCTCTCTAACATGCGTTTTACAAGACCACACAGGCCCATGTGTGTGGTCCAGTGAACAGCGAAGGTATGAAAAACCAAAACTCCCTGTGCGTGTGTATGTAAGACCGTGTCTATGTGTGCGTGCGCGTGTGTGTGGGTTTGCTGGAGAGTGTGCGTGTGTGCTGGTGTGCGTGTGTGGGTGAGGCTGTGTGTGTGTGTGCTGGTGAGTGTGTGTGTGTGTGCTGGTGAGTGTGTGTGTGTGCTTGTGAGTGTGGGTGAGGCTGTGTGTGTGTGTGTGTGTGTGTGTGTGTGAGTGTGTGTGTGTGTGTGTGTGTGTGTGTGTGTGTGTGTGAGTGTGTGTGTGTGGGTGAGGCTGTGTGTGTGTGTGTGTGTGTGTGTGTGTGAGTGTGTGTGTGTGTGTGTGGGTGAGGCTGTGTGTGTGTGTGTGTGTGTGTGTGTGTGTGTGTGTGTGTGTGTGCGTGCGCGTGTGTGTGTGGGTTTGCTGGAGAGTGTGCGTGTGTGCTGGTGTGCGTGTGTGGGTGAGGCTGTGTGTGTGTGTGCTGGTGAGTGTGTATGTGTGTGCTTGTGAGTGTGGGTGAGGCTGTGTGTGTGTGTGTGTGTGTGTGTGTGAGTGTGTGTGTGTGTGAGTGTGTGTGTGTGTGAGTGTGAGTGTGTGTGTGTGTGTGTGTGTATAACAGATCTCTATCACATAGTGGGGAAGAACAGAACCCCTCATGAGTGTCTGATTCCCCTCACCGTTTCCTCTGCTCTTTTGAGGTGATGATGCGTTTGATCTTTCTGTCTTTTCATCGAAACACTGGAACAGAGGGAAGTATCCATCCCCCTCCATCACACCCCCCCCCACCCCACCCCACCCAAAATCTGATCGAGAATTATGTGTCATCTGTACCACATGTTTCAGGTTTGGGAATATTAATGTACTCAACATCTAACGCGCATGTTTAAATTCAAATGACAACTTCAAGAGCAGATAGTTTTATGCGTACATGAACAGTTGGAAATATAACAAATTCTGAAATACTCCATAACTTTAATTACACAGTCTCCCCGTCAACAAAAACGTGACTTGAGTGATCTACACGCAAGTCGATATTCACAGCTGAATAACATGGAAGTGTAGAGGGTTTTTTTTTTTTTTTGCCTACCATGCGATGAAAAATGCATAACTTTTTATGTTAACTCATTAAAAATAATTCCCTTTGTTATGGTTTCAACTCAGAAATCCTTGCAACTGACAGCTGTAACATGCCACAGCGCAGAACAAAGATTCTCATCTACCACCACTCATTCAAAACCTATTGACTCAACAGTCAATCAAAAGCAGAAGCTCGCTTTCCCAAGACCTGGAGTTCGCGGAAGGCTTAGTTTTTGTTTTTGTTTTTTTTAGGGGGGAGGGGGGGGGGCATTTTGCCACCAAAAGGCCAGAGGCAACAGGAATAAAACTGGCAGCTCCACCCAGACATGGCAGAGAGGCAAAGTGCAGATTCTGGCTGGTCTCACTGCTGCCATGGCATTGGCTACACATGATTTATACTTAAATATCTGGAGAAGCAAACATTTACCCCCACCCACTCACACACAAACATCATTTCAGTAAATGATTGCCTGTCAGCCCAGACTTTTTCCCTCCTGTGCTTCTCGCAACAATTTTCTTCTTTTTCCTCTTTTTTTTGGGAGAATAGATATTTCAGGACGATAATTGCCTGGCGCTCGGAACGTATAATCAACTGAAAAGCGATGTTTTTTTCCCTCCATCTTTTTGTGAAATGCATTTTCTAAAGTTAAGATTACACCCCCCCCCCCCACCCGCCCCCAAAAAAACACACAAAAAAAATTGGCAACGGATGAGCAATTAAAGTTTTCAAAAAGCCGTGGCTGAACAGACGAGGCTCCAGGGGCAGGCTTCATCATCGCTCTTTTCTGTTTTCCACCATTTTAAAAGAAAGGAAGGAATAAAGAGCCTAAAACCCGGCCTTGCCAAGAGCCGTTTCTGACTTCCCACTGCAGACAGCGTGCAAACGCACACGTATAAAATGCACGATTTCATCGGAAGTGCTCTCTGAGTTACAGTGTGAGAGAAGTGGAAGCCGTCCGCACTGGGAGGGGGGGGGGGGGGGGGGGGGGCATCCGACGAGCGGAAGGGAGGGAGGGAGCGGAGGGAGGGAGGGAGGGAGCGGAGGAACGGCGAGCGGACAGCACGGACCGCCGGCGTCCCAGGCAGCCGGATCAACTCAGCGGTGAAGGCCGACCTGAACATGGACAAGAGCAAACAGCCTATTTACAGAAGCGCGGTGCTTTACTGTAGCTTGTTCTCTCTCTCCTTCTGACTGGGGAAGCGGTTGGGGTGGGGGGTGGGGTGGGGTGGGGTGGGGTGGGGTGGTGTGGGGTGGGGGGGCTGGAGTTGGCGGTCGGCGGGCGTTTGGGCGTTCCTCTGAGGCTCTCCCAGGAGCTCCATGCTTCAGCGAGTACAGGACCAGAGCACCACAGCTGCTCACGGCACAGCCGCACGGACTGCTGGGACAGGTTCGGCAGCAGGCCTGCCGCAGAGCTACGCACGCCTGCGTGGGGAGGCGCTCAGTTCCCCGTCTGACCCGGTCAAATGGGAAGACTGAAGTGAAACGCAATTATTTCGCTGGAAAAACTTCATCCAGCGCTACTTGCCAGATTCAATATAACAAGACGGTTAACTTGTTCACACCCAACGTCGGTTTACACCAAGCGACCAAAAACAGCCGTCGTTTTTGAAGCCCGCTTCCTGATCTTGTCGAGAGATGTTGCTCACTAGCGCCTGTGGGGTTGGCTCCAGTATACAGCAGGCCTGCACAGCCACCCTTCAGTGCAAGTCAATGGGACAAATATGGTTAAAACGCTAAGTCACTCAGTTTCTCCCACAAGAATAAATAGTCACAATAGGTGTCTTTTCTTCGTCCAGTGTCTCCCCATGTACCTATCTGTTAAGTTGTGTGTCATTTGGACAATATTTTATTATTCTGTGGACAGATACGGGTCAGTAACTGCATGTCACTCGATGGAGGGGACAGTATCTCACACACTTCGTGGATGACCAGGACCCGGCCCAGACTTCATGAACATATACGGTCCCCCCCCCCCCTCTTCCCTACTGTGCAGTCTCTGGCTCCAATTTGTTCAACGCAGCGGCATTAAAAACCGCACTTCTACGCTTTCAAATTGCTTTTTCGCAAGTCAACGGCTGACGTCGCAGTCGCAACGGCCGTATTTCTGCTTTACAGTCCACAGTTTACGCAGCTGGGTAATGATCTCTAAAGTCATTTGGGTTACATACTTTGCTTAAGGATATAATGGTAGAGGCCCCACCAGCGGTCTGAGCCGCCAAACCAGCTGGTCACAGGCGTGGCTCTCAAACCAGACGGTATCGGTGCGGTACGGCCACTGCGCAACAGGAAGTTCTGCAGAGGAGAGGCTCCCATTGGCCGGGGCCGCTAAACCCGCCACAGGCAGATTCTGCGGCGTTTGATGCTGGCCGTCTCCACGGCTGCCTGACATAACCCATTACGGGCACGTTTGTTACATTTTGTCGAGAGCGCGTGTCGAGGGAGAGGCACCGATCCAGTTGGAACCGGACCGGCTACGCTCCGGGCCAATCGCGTTGTCCTGCGCTGACAGGCCAACAGCACCGGGCCAATCGCGTTGTCCTGCGCTGACAGGCCAACAGCACCGGCCCTGTCCAATCGCAGGCCGAGAAGAGATCCAAGCCACAGAGTGCGGCAGGGAGCATCTGCTGGCTGCACGCGCTCCCATTGTACGGGGCAGCCAATCAGCCGATCTGAACACCGATCAAAATGTTTGCCCGATCCTCAAAAATTTAAATATTCCATTTCCAAGCTGATCAACAACAACATTAAAAAAAGCATATTTCACCAACATGCTCGAAAGCGCTCCTAAACACTACTAAATTATATGAATAAAATGAATAGAAATCTCTGAAAACCAGAGAGAAGAAGAGGGAACAGATTCATAAATTCGGGGGGGGACAGAAAAAGTGGGCAAGGATTAAAGAATGAGATGGCATGAAAAAAAACTATGAGAAGATGGAAGTGGAGTCACATTATGGATGCCCCCCCCCTTCTAAATCCAGACACATCCAGTCTGTGTTAAAATTCCCAGGACCCAGTGTACACGAGGGTGAGGGTGAGGGTGGGGGTGGGGTCCCGGATGGGAAAGGAAAGCCGACAGGCCTCAGAGTCTGCGGACCCCGGAGAGTACGAACAGGGCCCATTCAGACTCTGTGCTGAGCGCTCGTTCCCATGACCGCAGCAGCAGGGCCGGGTATCTCCTTACTACAGGTAGATAATGTTACTGCAGGATCCATAAACATCCAGATCTCAGGGCCCCGCGTAGCTATAGTACAGCGAAAAAGTTTGTAAAAAGAAACCTTTCTGGAAAAAATAACTACTTTTCAGAAGGAAGTCAGGCTGCATCCCAGAGTCCACTGAGACTTTCCCACAGTCAGTCTCAACCCAGAGTCCACTTAAACTTTCCCAAAGACACACAGTCTCAACCCAGAGTCCACTTAGACTTTCCCACAGAGACACAGTCACACCCCAGAGTCCACTTAGACTTTCCCAAAGACACAGTCTTACTCGAGAGTCCAATGAGTCTTTCCCTCAACAGACACACAGTCTCACCCAAGAGTCCAAAGAGACTTTCCCACAGACACAGAGTCTCACCCCAGAATCCACAGAGACTTTTCCCCAAAGTCTTACACCAGAGTCCACTTAGACTTTCCCACAGACACAGTCTCACCGCAGAGTCCAAAGAGACAGTCCCTCACTGACACACTGTCTGCACTGGACGAGAGGGGCCACAGACAGGGGCAGATTTAGGGGTCAGGCTGGTAGAGGAGCCCACAGTGTCCCATTGCAGTACCCACTAAAGCTCCGGGCAGGGTTAGGAGAACAGGCTCCTGAAACAGGCCCATAAAAGCGCTCCCTGAAGACCGGACAGAGAGCCACAGGGCCCAGGCGTGCTCTGGGGGTGGGTGAGGTTATGGAGCCAGGGATTGTTTTTTGTCCCAATTACTTTTTTTTATCTTCCCTTTTACCATTTAGCTCCCGCATTTATGGGGTTGTACATTTTATTGATCTATTTTTAAGGGAGAAAACAATCCCTTTGTGCTGCTTTTTGGGCTGAGCAGAGAATACCTCGGAGGCCGCACCGACGTGCGTCTTGTACAGGGCACGTTTTAACAACGCCCACCGGCTCCCAGCCTATTCACTTTAATGAGGCTTTGTTATGGCTGAAGACCTTGTGGATGAAATCAACCCCCCCCCCCCCCCTCCACCCCCCACCCCACTCCGCCAAGCAGAACCGCAAATCAGAACAAAAACAGACTGATACCTTTGTGCGTGTTCACATGCATTCATTAGCGGCTGTGATTGATGAACAAAAGACGGAAAATGAATAGGAGTTGACATATCCGTCCTCCTCTTCATAAACAAAATGTTGTTGCCGATAAAAAAAAGATATATTTTACAGCCGTTACAGTTTTACCACGAGATACTTCAAAGTTACCCACTTAATGATGGATATACAAAGCTCCAATTAGAGCGATGATGATTTGAAAGAGACAAACCGTTTCGGCGCTTGGGAGATGAGCACTGATCAAGGGCACAGCGACAGACGAACGCTCTTTCACACCAGTGCGTAATCCAGGGCGGACGTATTCAAGTTGCCGATGTAAGCCCGCTCTTTACGAGATCCGACGAGGGACATACCGCACTCCCCAAAAGAGCCGGTATATATCTCATAAAAGAAAAGATTATTTTTTGAAACGGTATGCTTCAGTGAAGAGAGAAGGCAGATCCGACACACAAGCTTACCAGACTCCCTTAAAGACCGTTGAGTTTTTTCCACAGCCATCCCCATTTCCTTTTATTCTCCCATCTGGAATGGTGCCCGGCCATAACTGTAGACCCGTTCCCTCACAGAAATGTCCTCCGCCAGTTCTGCGGGGCTCACGTTGGCACTCTCCCGCCGCAGATAAGCAGTTGAGTAGCGCAGTTGTAGAAGATGGTGAGCGAACATACAACAGCAGTCCCCCCCCCCCCCCCAACACTGATTCTGGGGAGCATTAGGACTTTTTCACCAGCAACCGGTTCACACCCAGGAAACCAGGAGTTAACTGCGTCCTCTTTCACCAGCAACCGGTTCACACCCAGGAAACCAGGAGTTAACTGCGTCCCTTTTCACCAGCAACCAGTTCACACCCAGGAAACCAGGAGTTAACAGTGTCCCTTTTCACCAGCAACCAGTTCACACCCAGGAAACCAGGAGTTAACAGTGTCCCTTTTCACCAGCAACCAGTTCACACCCAGGAAACCAGGAGTTAACTGTGTCCCTTTTCACCAGCAACCAGTTCACACCCAGGAAACCAGGAGTTAACAGTGTCCCTTTTCACCAGCAACCAGTTCACACCCAGGAAACCAGGAGTTAACAGTGTCCCTTTTCACCAGCAACCAGTTCACACCCTGGAAACCAGGAGTTAACTGTGTCATCAACAGCGTTAAATAACCAGCGACGTTCTGAGACAGCGGAGACAGGAACACCCTGTGGTTCTCCAGAGCTGGTGATGGGAAATGAAGCTGCAGCCAGGATAAAATGGCAGACAGTCACGGACAGGGTGAGGGAGGAATGCTGTAAACATGGCAGGCCCAGGGAGCAGGTAGGCCCCCAATACAAACAACCTGGTTCTTGCAGCTACATTTCTGAGAAACACAGATTCACTTATGTAAACATATGTTTTGAGGGGAATTTTGTGGAAAGTGTTTGCAGATGAGAATAAAGTTGAGTATTATTTGTTTTCTCTTTGAATTAGGGATATTAAAACAACGCATTCAGTTATTGATTGATTAAATACTCGGATTCTGTGTCTGCGGGAAAGCTAGGTGTCACAACAAATTTTTCTTCAAGTACAATAACAGGACACGGGGCTGGCATTTAAGCAACATCTGTCCTCAACTTTGACTAACAATTAAAAACAAGAATTATTTTGTCCTTACTTCAAAAACGCGGTTTGGCAACGTTCGTGATGTTTGTCAAGAGAAACGGCTGCGTTCACTTAGAGTTAAGGGCGAACGCTGATTGCACGCAGGCGTGGGTGTACGGATTCGTTAAGACCGTACGGCTGTCCTGAAGTAAGACAGCGCGTGCGTGTGTCCCGTTTGGATGTTTATCCGCAGGAATCCGGCGTGGCACGAGGCTCAAACGCTCCGGTAATGGAAATCAAACGACGTCACACGCGATTGTGCGCGTGCCGACGGCGGGTTCCGCGGCGGGGGAAAGGCGACGTTAACGTGCCGTGCCGATATGTGAAGTGTCGGACAGGGCCGCAGTCCGCGCTGCCGTGTGTGAGGTCGCGCGTCGCCTCTGCGTCTCCAGCAGCACCACGTCTTCTCTGCGACGGACGAGAAGCCGTCCTTTAAATGGTAAACGGTTGGCATTTATGTAGCGCCTTTATCCAAAGCGCTGTGCAATTGATGCTTCTCATTCACCCATTCGTACACACACTCACACACCGACGGCGATTGGCTGCCATGCAAGGCGCCGACCAGCTCTTCAGGAGCATTTGGGGGTTAGGCGTCTTGCTCAGGGACACTTCGACACAGCCCGGGCGGGGGATCGAACTGGCAACCCTCCGACTGCCGTGAGCCATGTCGCCCCCCTTTCAGCAGCAAATCAGAGATACCAGAGACACCCTGACAAACCATCAACATGAGCACACAGAAGGTAGTGCAATAGGTAAGATCTTTGTGTAAAAACATTGGTACAAGACCA
>NC_083767.1:54662963-54710463 GCF_963514075.1 Conger conger
ACACCTGCGTGCGCGCACAAATAAACACACACTGTATTGAGGCCTCCACACCTCCACCTTTCAAGGGTCCTGAAGCCGGGTTTGCTATGCGGTGGAAAAGGCTACACAGCCAAAGCTCGGGTGCGAACGTCCTCACTAAAATCAATCAATTAGCCCGAACAGGGGAGAGCAGTTAAACGAAACAACCATCGGTTAAAGGGTGTTCTCGCGCTGATTTACAGCCTTCGGAGGGACGGGCCGCGCCTCCTGGCCCGAAAGAGAGACGCGGGCCTCGGTCCCCACGAACAGCTGCAGCGCCCGCGGCGACAGCGCTCCCATTGGGCGACACGGCCAGGCCACGCCTCATTACCAGCCGGGCCTCTATCAACACGCCGTGTTTGTTTTGTGTTTTTCCCCCCCATAAAATGTCCGTAATGGTCCCCGCGCAGACGAGCGATGAAAGGCGCACGTTGCACAATGAGAAATTGGCTCCTTATTTTTCTCCCCTCGACGTTTTAATTGAGTTCGCATTTCGACCCGGAATTCGCCGTCGTTGGGGGGAGGGCCACGGCTGGGTGGTTGATGCGGGGTGGTGGTGGAGGGGGGGGTATGTGCAGGCGACCCGGAGGAGAAGCAGCGGGTTTCGGCGGGAGCACGGGGGAAGAGCGCCCGAGAGGTTACTCCGCTACTCCAGCCGGTGCGGAAATGGCCTCATTTAGCCCGCAGTACCTCTGTGGAAAATGTCCATGTTTCACTGGGACAATAGAAGAGGAATTTGGAGGGGGGGGGAGGGGGAGTTACCAATGCCAGATTCTGTGCACTTAGCCCCTCCCATATTCGGGGTACACTGGGACAGAAGTAGCAGGCTCCCCCTCCCCAAGTAATCTCTTTTCATCCTGCCCGAAATGACAACCCTGAATTTTACTGCTTGCGCCGTCAACACGTAGTGGATTATAACATTAGTTAAACCGTTTAGACAGGGTACGCTTTCCATTAACCCCCGCCTGCCCAAATATCACCATAAAGAAGAGACGCCCAGCTTACGACTGTCTACCCCTGCACCCCCCCCCCTCCCCCCCCTCCCCCTTTCATATCAGCTTATGAATGTAGCATTATATTCATGTGCAAAATAAATATGATACAGCGCTGCACTGACACTGTAAACCTGGCCCAGAGAAAGTCAATATGTAGCTTGCATTACAATAACGCTATTGTCGCGGCCCTGGAGCATATTAAAACTGCAACAAAGCAAAGCGGTCGATGTCTTTCACAGGGGATCACATAGCAACATATGCGCGTATTGTACTACAGTGTACTGTACCGAGAGGTCATGCGGGTACAGGGCTCGTCGAAGAGTTCAAGACGGCAGCAATCATTTATAATCCGTGCGGTTAGATATCCGGTCCCGAAGCCCAACGCGGCCCTCTGTCCAGCGGGTTTGTTTTGGGTTTAATGAGCGTTCCGGTAACGCGCTCCACTCCAGGCGACACACTGCCTCCAGCGGGCCGGCCTCCCCGCCCCGTGACCGCGTTTCGCCCCCTCGCGACCCACCGAAACAGAGGCTTACAAGCACCCCAATGCCCCCACAACCCCCTTCCCAAAACTACCACCCCCCACCCCCCCCCCCACCCCCCCGAAAAGCCAATTTGAAAAACATTCATGGTCATATTTTTTTGGACATTTTATTTTTAAACCCTGTGGTTTTGAGAGGCTGGCGGACCAGCACACTGGACCCTGTTCATGCGTTTCAGACCTCAGGGGTTTTTTAACGACCGCGTTTGGACCCAGTTCTGTGCTCGACACTGTTTTTTTTCTCTTTCGTATTAAGGGAAGGGTTTGGACTTTTTAAGACGTTACCTTCAGCCAGATTACAGCGAGATTAAGACCCCCGTCCTGCTCACGGACAGCACCGCCGTTATCTCTCTCTAAAGCAATCTCTGGCGGAAAACAGCGGAGGAACAACTGATCGAGTGGAAAGATCGTGTCGCGGGGAAGGGCTGGCGTCCAATCAGAACCGCCCGTCCCTGAAAACAGAGAAGTCCTTGAGTGATAACGGTAGCTAAACAAGCTTCTTCTCCGTCCCCGTTAAATGCTCCAAACAGAAATAGATTCTTGTTTTTGCATCTGTTTTCGGGCTTCACCCACCCCTAATGGGATACACACTGAAATGATGAAACGTCTCACTTGAAAAGGACCCGCCAACACCCGTGGCTGAGGTGAACCACTAACGCCCTCTCTGCAACATGAACTGGCCCGGTGGGTGTGTGGGTGATTTTCTAATATTTTCATTTATGTTTTATAGGTCTTGGATAAACCTTGTGAGCTAATATTAAATACTAATAAAGAGCAGATCAGGATGCCCTCCAGTTTTCATATCCGTATTTCAACTTCACATAATAAATAATACACGTGACGTCTTTATAGGGAATACCTTTTTTTTTTTTTCTGGAATCATATTCAAACAGACTGGCGTTCAATAAGAAGGTAATGGAATTCAGTGTTTCCAGCAGGAACTTACAGCGGCCATCTTGGAACCATAGAAGTCACTGCAATGCTCTAATGACACGTCCTCTTGCCAGGTGGCCATACATCAATCAAGCACTAGGTGTGGAGGCCCATTTCCATCTGTCACATTGCTGAGCTGTGTGTATGTGTGTGTGTGTGTGTGTGTGTGTGTGTACGTGTACTGTCCGTGTATGTGTGTCTATACTGTCCTTGTGTGTGTGTGCACGAGTGTGTGTCTATACTGTCCATGTGTGCGTCTTTACTGTGTGTGTGTGTATGTGTGTGTGTGCTCACGTCTCTCTCTCTTGATCCCTGCTGAATCAGGTCACAGTGGCTCTCTGGGGCTTTTGCAGCAAGGTGTAGCTAACAGGCTTTTCAGTGGCAGGGTTCCGCCCGTCAGTCACATGACCACGACCTGCTCAAGAGAGCAGTCGTGCCCAAATGCTGGAGTGGAGGCACCAAAAACGGCAGAAACAAGAAACTAGCGGTTACACCAAAACCAAAGAGAAAGGCACATGCTACACTCAGAATTAAAAGCAGTCCGCCCGAGCGCGTATGTGTTTGTGTGTGTCTGAGCCCGTGCCTCTCCTGGAGCCGGTCCAGAAGGTCCGGTGGTTTTGGAGAGTGGACACGACGTGGGGGAGCGGGCCCGGCTAAAGCGGGCCCCGGGACCGCCCCGTATCTCTCAAACAGCTGAAGTGGCCCCACTTACCGTCCATTAATAGGCACACTTACGGGGTATCTGAATCTGAATGTCTCTCCTTGTTGAAAATATTCCCTTCTAGAACCTTAAAGAACAGGATGTGCGGTGAGGTCCATGCCACTGGCAGTGGTGCTATAACCATGTTACGCATTAGAGGGAGAAAAACCCCACTGACCTCTACGTGACCCGCGTTCTGTCGTTACCCTTCATGACACGCTGCACTGAATGCCGTAAATTTAATCAAATCTTTCAGGAGGCGATTCTCCTCCCCACGCAGATACCGTTCGGCAGCTTGTTTTTGATCCGAACTGTAAAATTCAATTAAATTTCCTTGCATATTTGCATATCTTCTTTAACAAACGGCACATGTTCTGAATCTCGATGCAATCTATTTTCCACCCCGATCGAGATCTTGTTAGATATTAACTTTGTAATTACCATGCTGCCAGTCACCCTGAACAAGTACAGCTGCTAAGTGACATCATCATCAAATGATATACGACAAACCAATCGTGCGGGGAAAACTCAAAACCTTACGGGGTTTTTGCACTTATTTTCCAAGCGCATAAAAAAACCCAGGCCAAGACCATTCACGAGAAAAACAGAACGGCCAATGTGAACGAGCATACGAGTAACGACACTATTAACGCCCGGACTCTGACAGGAAGCACTGTACTACCCACCGGCTTCATTGGCAGGAAGAGAATAACCCTCTTGACCTTCAACAGCTGAGTCAATTTCTCACAATGGGCAACCGGCAGAGCGAGGAAGCCCGGTAGCACTGCTGCAGCGCTAACGCTAACGCTAACGCTAATGCTAACGGAAACGCTAACGCTAACGCTAAGGCTAACGCTAATGCTAACGGAAACGCTAATGCTAAGGCTAACGCTAACACCTTCTCGCTGCGGCGCGAGCTGTCCGTGAAGGCGGAACGTTCCGGGCTCAGGGCGTCGGGGGGCGGACGGGCGGGGCTCTTACTTCATCTCCAGCACCTCCTCCAGGTGCTTGCGTCGCTCGGCCCGCAGCGTGGTCAGGTGCGCCTCCTTCTCCGCCAGCGACTGCTGGGTGGACGACAGCTTGGCCTTCATGGACTCCAGCTCCTGCTTCACCTTCTCCATGGCCGCCAGCAGCTCCTCCATCTGCCAGCAGGCACGCGAGCACACAAACACACACACACACACACACACACACACACACACACACACACACACCGCCGCACGCACGGACGGACACGGAGACGGAGACGGAGACACGGGCGGAGCGAAAGACACGGACACGGACGGACACGGACAGAGGGCGAGCGAGAAAGAGAGAGAGAGAGAAAGAGAGAGAGCGAGAGAGAGAGAGAGAGAGAGAGAGAGACGGACACTCGGACAAAGCCGGGAGATACGGACGAGGAACACGTCATCCACACCATGTGGAGTGAGAGAGGGAGAGAAGAAGAGAAAGGGAGGGAGAGAAGAGAGAGGGAGACAGAGAAGAAGAGAGAGAGGGAGAGAGAGGAACAGAGAGAGAGAGCAGAAAAGGACGACAGGCATGAACAGAGCCATTAACAGACATTAACAGAGTGAGACATGGGGTATCGTGTGCCAGACGCACGCACGCACACACGTCCGCACGAACACGCACACATGTCCACACACACACACACGCAAACACAAACAGACAGGGAGAGAGAGGGAGAGATCCAGGGATTAGAGACACGCTTAGATACAGCTTCACAGAGAGGTCTGAACTGTATAGCCACAAACGCCGCAGAACCTGGGAACAGCGGAGGTCAAGGAGGAGAGGCCTGCAAATAATCCAGAGTTTAGACAGTAACACACACATCCTCACACAGCACCAGTCACATGCATCCTTACACAGTATCAAATACATATTCTTACATAATATTAATCACGCGTTGCCTTACACAGTATCAATCAGACATATCCTTACACAGCATTAATGACATGAAACCTCACACAGTATCAATGACAGGAAGCCATACGGTGCGTCAATCACATGAAACCGTACACGGTATCACACGAAGCCTTCAGTACGGAGGCCTCGCAGTTTTATGTGGGATCTTGCGAACTGTATACGGAACGTATATCGTACGGTAAAACCCAAACGTCCGCTTAAAAAAGCAGAACGTCAGCCTCGACTTCAGCTTCAGCCCGTTTCTGAGCAAAGTCAAACGGCGAGAAACGACGCTGTCTCGCACAATTTGCGTAACCTTCCTTGACGTCCCCCACACACTGATTGCAATCAGCGTAGCGGAATCGGGACACAGTAAAATAAGTAAATCAGAAATAAAGGGCAGGATTATGCTCGGCGGAAGGGGTTAACGGGCGCGCAAGTATGCGCTTCCTTCGGGGGGGGGGGGGGGGGGCGAAAGCGCTGCGGTTTACACCCCGGCGCAGTTCGGACGCTCTCAGCTTGCAGGAAGAGGTCCGGCCCCGAGGCTCCGGTCCCGTAGCCAGCCCCCCCCCCCCTCTCCCGTGGCTCGTATGTCATCCTCATAAACCTGGCCCTTCTGAGCGGGGCTCAGCCCGACACCTCAGGCATCTCGATGCGAGGGCAGCCTTCCAGCGGCCCGGATCGCCTTTCGCGCGCATACCGCTCCAGCCGTTCTCGGTGAAATAACACCCATTTCGGCTCTAATCACGTTTCCTGCTCCCCCCCCCCCCCTCCCCCCTCCCCCCTCCCCTCTTCTCCTCCCCCTGACCGATGTGTTTTTGGCTGAACCGCTAAAAAGCTGCCATCGTTCTCATGTCGCTTGTGGTCGGAGCGCACGGACAGGGGATCTTTTCACGGCGCGGGGTTGCCCGGCGGAGCCGGTCACGTGACCCGGACGCACCTGACATTCAGCGCGGAGGTTTTGAGCGAAAGCGCTCGACGGCGCCCTCTGCTGGTTACACCCCCCTGCAGCATCTGGGAATGCGCTCACCGCCGCGCCAACCTGCGCTCATAATTCACCGGCCTAATGTACTGCGCTCCTTCCAATTTTTCAGCGGTATGTTGTACACAGCGAAACACGACACGGCAAATTTATGGCTATCTGTTTTCCTGCCTCTCTCCTCAATCCGTTCGCCAAGTTTAATTCCTCTTGCTCTCTCCGCGAAGCCAATAGGCTGGAACAACACCCACTCGCGAAGAGTGGCCTTGAGATGTCTTTTTGAATTTCTTTCCGCCGTTTCAAATGATCTCAAGCGGACGCGCAGTCACACAGTCCTTCACTCAGCCTTGGCACGGCTTTGCAATTTCACTTTCTGTCCTGAGCAAAACTACACAAATCTGAAGAGCCAAGAGCATCCACCGGAGCTTAATGTAGACCATCCTTCCTTCCTCATTAAGAAAGAACTGACCCTCAGGTAGGACTGCCCACACCCGATTGAAAGGCGGAGAGAAAGAGAAAGGGAACTTCTGGCCTCAGAAGGTCCAGGGGATGATGGATGTTGGTGTTTTTTTTTTTTTGGAGGGCTGTGTTTCAGCGCCGAACAGCTGGAGGTTCACGTCCTGCTGGGTTCCCCACCATGAAGAGCCAATGGGGAGGCTACGCTATCGAGGAGGTACCGGGGTTCACGAACACGAGCCCCAGGGGACAGGGCGACAGACCCCACACAGGACCCACGCAGGACCCAGGAGGACCCAGGAGGACCCAGGAGGACCCAGGAGGACCCAGGAGGACGGGTGACAAGCGGGCAGCGCTGGTGACGCTATAGCGTGCTGGGGGAGGGGCGGTGCCGAAACGGGGGGCGCGGGAGCCGGTGCTAAAAACAGAAACGGAGCGGAAGTGACAGCCCGGGACACAGAGCTCCCCCGTGGGACCGCATTATGCAGAGAAGCCCTTGGAACACCCTTGCCTTCTGGATGACAAACGCCTCCCTGCAGTACCCTGCTGTCGCACTGCCGTGAAGCTGAGAGCTGGACTCAGAGCCGCTCTACACCACAGCACAGGAAACACTGAGGACCGCTCTACTCTACACTACACTACACTGAACACACACTCACACACACACACACACACTGAGGACCGCTCTACACCACAGCACAGGAAACACTGAGGACCGCTCTACTCTACACTACACTACACTGAACACACACTCACACACACACTCACACACACTGAGGACCGCTCTACACTACACTACACTGAACACACACACACACACACTGAGGACCGCTCTACACCACAGCACAGGGAACACACTGAGGACCGCTCTATACTACACAAAACACACACTCACTCACACACTGAGGACCGCTCTACACCACAGGGAACACACTGACACACTGAGGACCGCTCTACTCTATACTACACTACACTACACTAAACACACACACAGACACACACACACTCACTCACCCAGTCACACACTGAGGACCGCTCTACACCACAGGGAACACACTGAGGACCGTTCTACACTACACCACACACACACACACACACACACACTGAGGACCGCTCTACACCACAGCATAGGAAACACACTGACACACTGAGAACCGCTCTACACCCCACACACACACACACACACACACACACACACACACACACACACACACACACAGAGGACCGCTCTACATCATGACAGAACCTTCCCCTATGACCTTCAACCCCCAAGTCCCTCCCCCAATGAGCCCCATGCGAAACCCTCCCACAGTGAGAAGCACAGGCCCGTCACCCGCGCCCTGCCTCAGTAACGCCAAACGGGCTGGACTCCCTCGGCAGGGCAGGGACGACCTTGCTGCTGACATTGACGCCAGCCAAACCTCCCCCCCCCCTCCCTCTCCCTCTCCCTCTGCCTCTCCCCTCAGCACTTCTCCGGCGCGTTATATTTAAGTACGGGATTAGAAGAGCACTAAACAGGCATGCGAACCCCACTTACCGGCGCGGGCCTGGCGGAGAGCTGGCGAGAGCGTGAGTGCGGGTGCGAGTTCCCCGAGATACTACATAATCCCCGCGTGGAGCCCACGGTTATTAAGAGGATCAGCTCGATATCATTAGCCCCCGGGGCTCGGTGCAGAGGGGGGGGCTGGGGCGCGTGACGCATGGCCGGCGGAGGGGCACCAAACCCCAGGCGGAGCGGCTCTCTGTGTCCCCCGTCCCCCGCCCGCCCCGTTAGCCTGGGCGGGACGGCCGCTTCTTCACCTGCTCTGAGCCTTATCACTCACTGTCCCCCCGTCACATTCATTATCCACACACACACACACACACACACACATTCATACACACACACACACACACACACACACACACACACACACACACACACACTTCTCTCTCTTTCGCTCTCACAGACACTCACACAGACACAAACACTTACTCGTGTTCTCTCTGAGAGATTCAGACAGACGTGACGCATGCACAGACACACGGAAACACTCAAATACACACACACACACAAGCTCACGCGGACACACACAGACACGGGGCTCTGAATCGAATTGCAACTCTAGAACACAAATCCTGCAGTCCTTTGCTCACAGTGGGAAAACATTCCTTTCCAACACCTAAAGCACAGTATGGGCAATTTAACAGCAGTAAGCCTCCCTTTAACTCTCTATTTTACATAAAGCTCAAGTCCAACGGCTCTTAGAGCAGTCACATTCACCACACCTAAAAGACCTGCAAGACAAACGGCTTACTACCGTGGTGTATATAAGCTCTGCAGTATCAGAGCTCTGAGGTATAGAGGTTCTATAGCGCTGTGGTGTAGCGGATCTACCTCAGCACTGGGGTGCAGCGGATCTACCTCAGCACTGTGGTGCAGAGGATCTACCTCAGCACTGTGGTGCAGAGGATCTACGTGAGCACTGTGGTGCAGAGGATCTACGTGAGCACTGTGGTGCAGAGGATCTACCTCAGCACTGTGGTGCAGAGGATCTACGTGAGCACTGTGGTGTATATTACCTCTGCAGTATCAGAGCACCGGGGGCATGTGGTGATGGGATGTGGTGTAGAATATCTATCTAAGCCCCGTGGTGTAGAGGATTGTGTCGAGTACAGTACAGTCAGCAGTGGATGGTGTGGGGTAGAGAGCACTGGAGAGTACAGTCAGCAGTGGATGGTGTGGGGTAGAGAGCACTGGAGAGTACAGTCAGCAGTGGATGGTGTGGGGTAGAGAGCACTGGAGAGTACAGTCAGCAGTGGATGGTGTGGGGTAGAGAGCACTGTGGAGAGTACAGTAAGCAGTGGATGGTGTGGGGTAGAGAGCTCTGTGGAGAATACAGTAAGCACTGTAGTTGTGGGGTAGAGAGGTCAGTGGAGAGTACAGTAAGCAGTGGATGGTGTGGGGTAGAGAGGTCAGTGGAGAATACAGTAAGCAGTGGATGGTGTGGGGTAGAGAGCACTGTGGAGAGTACAGTAAGCAGTGGATGGTGTGGGGTAGAGAGGTCAGTGGAGAGTACAGTAAACAGTGTAGGTGTGGGGTAGAGAGGTCAGTGGAGAGTACAGTAAGCAGTGGATGGTGTGGGGTAGAGAGCACTGTGGAGAATACAGTAAGCAGTGGATGGTGTGGGGTAGAGAGCACTGTGGAGAGTACAGTAAGCAGTGGATGGTGTGGGGTAGAGAGGTCAGTGGAGAGTACAGTAAGCAGTGTAGGTGTGGGGTAGAGAGGTCAGTGGAGAATACCGTAAGCAGTGGATGGTGTGGGGTAGAGAGCACTGTGGAGAATACAGTAAGCAGTGGATGGTGTGGGGTAGAGAGGTCAGTGGAGAGTACAGTATGCAGTGGATGGTGTGGGGTAGAGAGCTCAGTGGAGAGTACAGTAAGCAGTGGATGGTGTGGGGTAGAGAGCTCAGTGGAGAATACCGTAAGCAGTGGATGGTGTGGGGTAGAGAGGTCAGTGGAGAGTACAGTAAGCAGTGGATGGTGTGGGGTAGAGAGCTCAGTGGAGAATACCGTAAGCAGTGGATGGTGTGGGGTAGAGAGGTCAGTGGAGAGTACAGTCAGCAGTGGGTGGTAGGTGTGGGGTAGAGAGGTCAGTGGAGAGTACAGTAAGCAGTGGATGGTGTGGGGTAGAGAGCTCAGTGGAGAATACCGTAAGCAGTGGATGGTGTGGGGTAGAGAGGTCAGTGGAGAGTACAGTCAGCAGTGGGTGGTGTGGGGTAGAGAGGTCAGTGGAGAGTACAGTAAGCAGTGGGTGGTAGGTGTGGGGCAGAGAGCTCTGCGGGACACTAATCAGCTCCGTATGCAGGGACTGCAGGGAGCTGGTGTGACCGCCTGAGCCCAAGGGGGGAGATCACATCACCAGCACACTGATCCGGGATGACTAAAGCCGGCCTGAACGGAGCTCATTTGAGCATCGGCGGTGGGTGGTGGGTGCGGGCGGGGGTGGGGGTGGGGGGGGGTGACGCCGTGTGGTCTTCCTGTAAACGGCCTCAGGTTCCTGCAGGCTGACTGGAAGAGGACCGGGGACCCGGTACGGAGGCTTTACAAAGTCGGGAATCGCTCATTAAGACGGGGCTGAGTCTGTTAAAACGTCTGTCTGGGGTGGCAGGCCAACCGCTGATTCATCCCGGGCCTGAGAGTCTGTCGAGAAACAGATGGCGTGTGACATCACCGGCGCAAGCACAGACCCTGGGACGATGTTAAGCGTACGTGAGCGTGCAGTACCCCGGGGGTACGCACCTCGCCCCCTTCAGGAACGCGCTCCCACGAGTCACTTCTTCAGCCTGGAGGTGCTTACCCGGAGAACGCGCACGGTTCAGGTGGAAAAGTCCCCCCAAAACCGGCTCCCGTAATCAGTGCAAAAATCACCCTTTAATATAAATGCTCCTAACGGAGTCCTGAAGAGCAGCTCTATGTTTTACAACAGCAGACCATTTTGAAGTTGTGATGTGAGTTGAGGTCCACATTCAGGTAAGAAAAAAAAAAAGCTCAGATACTGTTCACGGCATCAAATTAGCTGACCGGTATCAGAAAATGGTTACACACAATGGACGAAAAAAAAAAAAAGTATCAGGCACTTAAGTGGACGACCGTCTGATGATGCTCCATGAGACGAGGGGGCCTGACGGTCAGTTGCCCTGCCCTGTTGCCCTGCCCTTTGATCGCTTGCTCTGTGTGGAAAAACCCGACCCCTAAACCAGGGAGGAGAAGCAGAGAGCTGGATGGCAGAGCAGAGAGGCTGTATGAGAAACAGGGAGAAAAGACGCAACGCAAACAAGGAGAGGAGGAAAAAAAAAAGTTTAATCTGTGCTGCAGACACTTGCCTCCTTGTGCTGTTTAAGCAGGAACAGAAAGAGAGATAGGAAATGGTAAGCACACTCATATCGTAAAAAGACCCACAACGACCACCAAAAAACACACACAAAGAAATAAAATAATAATAATTGTCCGAAATGGCAGTTTAAAGAAAGGATGTTCCAGATGGAATGAACGGGGACGAGAACCAAACATAACTACCGCAAGGAGAATGTTTGCCCAAAGGATGTTTGGGGTGAAACTAGAACAAAAAGACGAGCCCTTTCGCTCTCCAGATAAAACACTGGAGCGGGAAAGCGGTGCGCGGCGCATCCGTAGCGGCGGCTAAATGGCATAAACACACGGCGGGAACGCAGCGGAGCATTCTGGGAGCTGCGGAGCCCCTTCCAGTGCTAAAAACGCGATGAGGAGCGGACTCTGGGTCACGGGGAGGCCCGGCTCATACCTCCTTCTCTCCCGACCGTCTCCGAGTTTTAATCGCCTCCTCAGGAGAACTCGAGAGGTTCCCCCCCGGACCCCCGCTTGTTCACACAGAGGCCTGACGGACCCCCGGTTTAACGCAACGGCACACACGCCGTTTTCTGCTTTCTGCTTCTTTCCGTTTTCTGAGGTGGGAAGCGCAACTGCCAAAACATAGCCGCCTCCTTCGAAACTTCTGCGAGAACGGGAACGTTTCGGAGCCAATCTCAACAAGGCGTGCTCCGGTTTGCTTTGCGTTTTGGGTGCCGGAGCCTTCAGCGATATCATTTACTTTGGAGCGCATTAACATCTTTTATGCCTCTGTTTTACTATTCAATCCAGACAGTTATTGATGAGGTCTCAAATACACACTCTGGAGAAAGAGCAGCAGCAATAAGAGCTGTTATTTCCGCCTCACTAGTTTCCACGGTGGGAGCACCTTTTGGGCCTACAGGCCTCCAACACTACAATGGCCGTGAGGGCTGTGTGTCATATGTTTTGGAGATTCAACTCCACTGCTTTAAAAAACCCCCCAAAAAAACAAGGGGGGTTTAAGTGATGGGATGCAGCTAAACTAATATTCGCAAGTTAATCTCTTAGGACTGTGAAAAACGAATTTCAGTGGTGACAGGAAAGCCTCTGATACAAAGGCTAGGAAACATATATCCATCAGCGCGGGAGCAGAATATTCTGGAACCTGCACTGTCACCAGCTCGGCGGAAAGAAACAGCAACACACGCTCTCGACTCCCGTTCCTGTCACCAGATTCATTCCTCAATTTCCCTGCTCGCTTGTTTGCTCCGTCTCACTCTGCTGTAACATCCAGCTATGACCAGCTTGAAATACCAGCTAACTGTTTCAAAACCTAGCATGAGCTGGTCAATCCATGTTGAGTATGGAGCTGGTCTCAACTGGTCAACCACCTACCAGCTGTTTCAAAACCTAGCTTGAGCTGGTCAACCCATGTTGAGTATGGAGCTGGTCTCAACTGGTCAACCACCGACCAGCTGTTTCAAAACCTAGCTTGAGCTGGTCAACCCATGTTGAGTATGGAGCTGGTCTCAACTGGTCAACCGCCTACCAGCTGTTTCAAAACCTAGCTTGATCTGGTCAACCCATGTTGAGTATGGAGCTGGTCTCAACTGGTCAACCACCGACCAGCTGTTTCAAAACCTAGCTTGAGCTGGTCAACCCATGTTGAGTATGGAGCTGGTCTCAACTGGTCAACCGCCTACCAGCTGTTCCAAAACCTAGCTTGAGCTGGTCAACCCATGTTGAGTATGGAGCTGGTCTCAACCGGTCAACCACCGACCAGCTGTTTCAAAACCTAGCTTTAGCTGGTCAACCCACGTTGAGTATGGAGCTGGTCTCAACTGGTCAACCGCCTACCAGCTGTTTCAAAACCTAGCTTGAGCTGGTCAACCCATGTTGAGTATGGAGCTGGTCTCAACTGGTCAACCACCTACCAGCTGTTTCAAAACCTAGCTTTTTCACCATAGTTGGGAGGGCAAGAAGGGCTGCGAATGAGCCTAGCTGCTGAAAATCTGCCATTCAGGGCACGTCTCCCGGCAGCGTACTCACAGACGGAAGAGTTTTCAAAGTTTCGGGGGGTGAAGCCCGATGGGAGGTGGGCCCAGGTGAGAAGCTGCCTGGATCAGGCAGTCAGGACACCTTTAAGGTTAGCGTTCCCCACCGGAGGAGCCTCCACCAGGACTCATTCGGCAGCAGAACAATGAGCCAGCCGGCCCCCCTGAGAACGGCTCGGCATCCTTCAGGCTCCGCACGTCTTCCCGACATGAAAATCAGTCGGAATTATTTTTTATTTTATTTTAAAGAATGGAAACACAAAAAAGAAATAAAATGAAAAGCCATGGTAAGTATGATGCAATGACATGCACACCCCCCAGGAATGGAAGACGACGGGGAAAAAAAAACGATGATGAAAACCCACGGAAAATAATGTATTCTGGCTCGGGAAATCAGGCTCAATCAAAAATAATCATCACAAAACCAATGACGAGGATTAATCATTTCATACCTTGAACCACTTAAAGCCCGCGTGGTTGGAGTCATGCAGTGGTTCATGTAAGTGCTTCAGACAGGCAGTGAGTAGCGGAGAGGTGACAGAGAAGAAATAGAGAAGAGAAAAATTATATAAAATCCAAAATCAAAACAGACAAAGAAAAAAAAACAAAAAACAGACGAAAGCAGAAAGAAAGAGAAGACTGAAGCAATTCCTCGAATAAAGCAGGCAAACGAAAAAACTGGAAGCAGAGAGACCAGGGGCAAGGCCGGGTGGGGTTGGAAACGAACGTGGGGGCGGGTTGCCCCGGAGACGTCATGACAACAGAGGAGGAGGAGGAGGAGGACTACGAAGAGTATGGCGTGAGGAGAGTGCGGAAAAAAGGTTGTGGAAGGTTCAGGACGGGACGAGACCGGACGGGACACGGGGCCCCCCTCCTGTCCGTCAAACCCAGGGGAGGCTTTCTTTGGTTCGGTGCCTGGGGGAATGTTATAAAACATGTCATTTCGCGAGTGAATCATGTCTGGGGCTGGACGTGTGTTTTCATGCGGTCTTGGACAAACGTTTTGACTGGACCCGGGTGAGCGTCTGGGTCATATCTGCGCGAACCGCCCAAAATTCGCTTCACGCTATCCTCGTGTCTGGATGCGTGGAGTCACAGCCCGGCTCTCCTTACCTTACCGTACGCAAAGTGGAAATGGAAATATCTGGTTCGCCTTTTAATGCGCCGGCTCGCTACAGGGGCACACAATGCGGTATTCATGGGATAATCCTCTAGGAGAACGCCGCCAATGCACCCCGACCAGAACAAAAGCGTTTGTTCTGCTGGCTTCTAACAGGACCTCTGCTTTGAAAGTTTTTGACGGTCGAGCCGTGGCCAGGACCTCGAGTGGAACAAAGGGAGAGACCGCAGAGAGGCCTGAGAGTATTGGTCTGGGCAGGTGTGGTGAGGGGAGAATACCGCTGGCACCGCACTGACAGAGGGAGGCGCTGTTGGCGTCGGCTCTCAACCCTGGGAGGGTGTGTGCGTGTGTGTGTGTGCGTGTGCGTGTGTGTGTGTCTGTGTGTGTGTGAGTATGAGTGAGTGTGTAGGTGTGTGTGTGTGTGTGTGTGCGAGTATGAATGTGTATGAATGTGTGTGTATGCGTATGTATGTGACTATGAATGTGTGCATATGTATGTGAGCATGAATGTGTGTGTGTGCATATGTATGAGAGTATGAATGTGTGTGTGTGCGTATGTATGTGAGTATGAATGTGTGTGTGTGTGTGCGTGTGTGTGTGTGTGTGTGTGTGTGTGTGCGCGTGTGAGTATGAGTGAGTGTGCATGTGTGTGTGTGTGTGTCTGTGTGTCTGTGCGTGTGTGAGTATGAGTGTGTGTGTGTGTGTGTGTGTGTGTGTGTGTGTGTGCGTGTCTGTGTGTGTGTGTGTCTGTGCGTGTGTGAGTATGAGTGAGTGTGTAGGTGTGTGTGTGCGTGTGTGTGTGTGTGTGCGAGTATGAATGTGTATGAATGTGTGTGTATGCGTATGTATGTGACTATGAATGTGTGCGTATGTATGTGAGCATGAATGAGTGTGTGCATATGTATGAGAGTATGAATGTGTGTGTGTGCGTATGTATGTGAGTATGAATGTGTGTGTGTGTGTGTGTGTGTGTGTGTGTATGTGTGTGCGTGTGTGTGTGTGTGTGCGCGCGTATGTATGTGAGTATGAATGTGTGTGTGTGTGCGTGTGTGTGCGTGCGCGTATGAATGAGTGTGCGAGTATGAATGTGTGTATGTGTGTGTGCGCGTATGTATGTGAGTATGAATGTGTGTCTGTGTGTGCGTGTGCGTGCGTGCGTGTGAGTGTTCGTGCGCACACGGGCGGGGGAGAGAGGGGGCAACAGAGGGACACACAGATGGGCGCAGTGGACCGCGTGTCCAGACTCGACAGACCACATCAGACGCGCAGAGCGCGGGCCAGCGCGGCGCTGTGTGTGCTTAAGCTCCAGGCGCACGGCGGGCCCCGGGGCCGGTGGGGCTCAGGGGCCGGTGGGGCTGAGGGCCCGCTGCCTCACGCCGTTACGCGGCTACGCACTGACACACGGCCATTTGCACAGAGATGGAAATTAGTCTGGATTGTGTGTGATTGTGTGTGTGTGTGGGGGTGGGGGGGGTGGGACTACGACACACAATGCCGTTGATGAGGGGGGGGGGGAGAGGGAAGGGGGGGAACAAAAAAGGGGGGCAATTAGGGCAAATTGCAAGCAGATGAGCGGATGAAAGCGGGCGGTGGAGTGGCGATGGCAGCTGCAGTGTGGGAATGATTAGCGCGCGCCGCGGCCCTCGTGCTAGCGGGCCCTCGTGCTAGCGGGCCCTCGTCAGGAGCGACACGCCCGGAGCGCAGCGCTATCCGCCGGGCACGGCGTCCACGACGCACCCATACCGCTACAACAAACCCGACCGGCTCTTTTCATCAACTGAAATTCCACCATCGCTTGTTCTAGGACCTCAAGAAGTTCCTGGTTAAAAGCGGTTGCCTGGTGCCTTTGTCGTAGATACAAAGAGGGCATGTTTTGCCAGTATTAGGGGGGGGGAGGAGAAATGCTTGAAAGAAAAGCTGTTCATGTGCTCTTCGTCCACTTTCAACAGGTTTGGCTGCCTGGCCTCTTCTTCTGGGATCGGCCCACCATATTTTGCGATGTCACTCAGTGTCACTCATTATTACGGCCATTTCCTGCCGGGCTGATTTAAGCCGAGACCTGGCTGGGGTTCCTACAGGTCCACCTCATTAAGAGGGAACAGGGCCGTGTTAAAAAATGACCTTGGTCCAGGACGAGTCCGTTTCCTCTGAGCCCAAACGTCCACCTCAAGGCTTAGTGGCACCGTCGGCTTGAACAGGCCCTCCAAATAATGATGCCTCGGAGGACCCCAAAGGAGGTCACTCCAGCCCAAAATGAGTCCGGGTCCCAGACAGACAGACAGGCCCAGACGGCGACCCGTTTGTGTACACGTGGCCAGACCGGTGCAGAGGTTCTGGAGAAGCACGACCGAAGTCCAACAAACACCAGGCCCTCGACGCGTACAAACTAATCACTCAAGTCAACTATTAAAGGAGTTTTATTTGGATTTAGACGCACAGGAACAAGGGCTTCCAAGGGCCTGGCCGGCGTGAGAACAGACGCGTCCAAAGTGAACGGTCCGGAAACTTCTGAACTTCATCTTTATTTATTTCATCAGCTCCTATGAAAAAAAAGATTTAATTTGAGGGAATTATTTGGATTTTGATGCTATCTGAACTCCTGGCTCTCGCAGATGCAGCTGTGCTATGTTAATAATCCCTGGTGATGCATTACCGACACACAAGTCTTCGCGGAATTGCACCGCACAGCACACCGGGGGCTTTTTTCCCCCCCCTTTTTAAAAAACAGCGGCGATTTCTCAAATTCGCATTTTAGAAATAAAATGGAAAAACCCAGTTGTTTTATGGGCCGGTATCTATTTATCTTGCGTAATGAAGACTGACTGGAGACACAAACGCGGGGCGAGCTCACGCCAGGCGAACGAGCTCCAGAGCTCCGAGTTGGCATGGCGATGCGCGCTGGCGGGGCCCCCGGGCCGGCGTGACGGGCGTGCCTTTTTTCCGAGCGTCACCGCGTGCGAACAGCCCTCCGACTTCGGTCTCAATTAGGCCCGTGAGCCCGGCCCAAACCCGAGCAGCCCGCAGATGTAAACCGTCCCGTGTATTTCAGTAAAAACCTGTCAGCTGCCATTTTTTTCGGGGCTGGAGAAGTTTGAAGCGAACCGTCCCGCCCGCCGTGTGTATTCTGAGCCTCCGTGGTTACGGCGGGGGGAGGAGGGCCGCGTCGCGGGTCCCTCCGAGCGGCAAAAACAAACCTTCATTCGGGGCTCCGTGAGGGCTCCTCAAAGGGCCGAATGTCTGAACACAAAGGGGCCCTCAAATAGGCTCCCCATTGTGTTCTTTTACCATTTGTCATTACAGTTACAGTTTTCTACAAGCAATCATGAACGTAATTTCGGCTGCACAGAAAGCAGAAACAGAACCAATGAGTCACGGCTTAATCAGTTCCTCACGTCGAGCTCAGTAAGTACAGTTGGGTGACCGGGCGGTGTAAATGCGGTTCTGAGTGAGATGTTTGCGTTCGAAAGGACTTTGCAGTCGGTCCTGCCCGTGTTCCTCTCTGCAGAGTGAGCAGAGCGGTCCTATTCTCCAGCGAGGGGGCCTGGAGGGGGCCTGGAGGGGGCCTGGAGGGGGGAGGGGGCCTGATGTCGGAGGTGAAGGAGCACGTCGGCGGAGGGGGAGGAGGGGAGGACGGACAGGGCGACAGACGGACGTGGCGGGCGGGGCCCGGGGCCCGGGGCCCGGGGCGAGGCGCTCACCTGTTTCTCGGCGTGCGTGCGGGCGGCCTCCTCCTGGGCCAGGACCATCTCCCGCTCGGCCGTGATCTGCACGCTCTCCCGCAGCGCCTCCTCCAGCTCCTCGATGCGGTCGTCCTTCTGCCGCAGGGAATCCTGGGAAGGGGAGAAGCATGGAGGCGGGAGGCGTGAGCGCGGGCAACACGGAACACTCTGGCGACGTTGCGGAAATGCGGTGACTGAATGAAACGTTCCAACAACGTTGGTTCGTTGGGAGGACGGGTGCCTGAAAGCCCCCAGAAATCAGCTTTCATTTCACGTTCCGTTAAAACCGTCGACCTCGAACATGGAAACGGACGACAGCGTCGGGGAACGACATGACGAACAGGCTGAAAACATCAAACGAAAAGCGAATGAGCCCGCAGCCCGGAATGTTGGCGGCGTTTAGTCGTTTATTCAGAACACATGCTGCGTTTAGACACCGTGTTCAGAACTTAACACTCATCCAGACTACCGCTGAATGTCATCCACAGCCGGGCAACAGCGGTGCAGGAGGGGGGGGGCATCAGATACAGCCCTACCATAACCGCCTACACACACAGCCAAACCGCCAGTTCCACACCCGTGAATCAGCCGCTGCACTCCCACGGTCTGGCTTGACGCTCAAGTCACTCCAGAACCAGATCACGCGGCACTTTCCAGAACCCCGAGTGACAACGGAACGGAGCCGGATCCTCTCCCACGGCGGATCGTTGCGTTTCTACATGCCCCGCGGTGCAAGCTCAGCTTTCGTTTTAATTTTCATCTCCTCATTACCGCGGTAAACGAGCACGCGGCCCACGGTGAGAGGTTGCCGGGGGCAGAAACATTTGCAGAGAGGAAAAAAAAAACGAAAAAAAAAAACGGAAAAACAAAACACAAACCGTAAACATGAATAAATCATTATTTTTCGGAAAACCGATAGGTGTTTAGAATCAAACGAGCTGACGGTTCTGCAGCACTGGGCACCGTTGCCACAGAAACACGCTCGCCCCTAAGCTCCCCTGTCGGGCCCAAAGAGGGGCATTTTCATTTTCATTTTTATTTTTTATTTAACCTTCATTTATACAGGGTAGGTTGACTGAGCACACGTTTACAGCATTTACAGCAACACCCTGTTAAATTAAACAAAGGAATATGTGGGCGCCAACATTTTTACAACTGGATATCTTGATTGACATCGATCTTTTCGGGGGACGGTGACCTCACGATTCGGGCGGGGCCAGAGTGCAGCAAAAAAAAAAAAAGTTTGATCTTTGGTACAATTACCCTTTAAAACCTTTCAAACGTCTAACAGCAGGCATGCCTTTAGACACCACCAAGCACTGCGGCCTGGCCATCTCCCTCACACGCACACGCACACGCACACGCACACGCACACACATTCATGTTCTCGCCCTTTACAAAAGCCTGACACTCTCGACAGCAGGCGTTGCTCTGGGTAGCCACAACAGAGCAACAAGTCAGACTGAAGCTTGCTTCAACCATTAACCATCTCGCCAAATCCAGCACCGAGGGACAAATCGGACCACATGAAACACCCTTCAGCCTCTGCTCGTCTTCCTCAGGAACGCCACGCCACCGGATTCCCACTTTTTCCCCATTTCAGGAACGTCTGCGAGGAGCACAGAGAAACCAATCGCATCTGTCCCGAATAAAGCAGCATATTTCTGCCACTGATTACGGGAAGTTTGGGGCAGGCAGAGGTGAAGGGTGAAGCGGACAGTATGGCTTGCGGTGAAAAAAATAAAAAATAAAAAGCTCAATTTTGTTACTGCGTTTTTCCCTCCCTCTCTCCCTCTGATTCATCCGTCGCCTCCTCGTAGCTGCGCTTTCTCTACGCAGACCACAATCACTTTGGCTTGATTTAAAGCGACAGTAATCCTCTCTGTTTGGCCGATAGCTCATTACGACGATGCCTTGTGCGCCAAAACCACGCGGGCGATAGAAAGGGACACCTCGATGAGGGGGGCGAGGGGGGGGGGTCCTAATCAAAGCCAGTTGCTCAGTGAAGTGGAGAGGCAGGGCTGCTGGGGTGGGGGGGCGGAGGGGCACTGACCACTTCAAGCTCTGGGGCTCAATTAAGAGATGGGTATGTGAGTGCCTGTAAAAATCTCCCACAGCTCACATGCACTGGAAGTCCTCTCGCTGTGGATCCCCCATTGCTTTTGTTTGGCCTTTTTGTGTGTCCAGGGAGCAGAACATGCATTACCATACCCCATAAACACACCGACATCTACATCCCACAAATCAATCACTTTCTTTTTGAGGTGAGGGGGGAGTGGGTAAGGGTAGGCATGTGGAGTATACATATGTGTGTGTGTGTGTGTGTATATACAGGCTGTGTGTGTGTGTGTGTGTGTGTGTGTATATATACATGCTGTGTGTGTGTGTGTGTGCGTGTGTATGCAGGCTGTGTGTGTGTTTATGTGTGTGTGTGTGTATGCAGGCTGTGTGTGTGTTTATGTGTGTGTGGGGATATGGAGGCTGTGTGTGTGTGTTTGTGTGTGTGTGTGTGTGTATGCAGGCTGTGTGTATGTGCGTGTATGCAGGCTGTGTGTATGTGCGCGCGTGTGTGTGTGTGTGCGAGGGCTTGCGTGTATGCAGGCTTTATGTGTGTGCGTGTATGCAGGCTGTGTGTATGTGCATGTATATGCAGGCTGTGTGTGTGTTTCTGTGCATGTGTATATGCAGGCCGTGTGCTTGTGTGTGTGCATGTGTGTGTGTGTGCATACTGTGTGTATGTGCATGTATATGCAGGCTGTGTGTGTGTGTGTGTGTGTGCATACTGTGTGTATGTGCATGTATATGCAGGCTGTGTGTGTGTGTGTGTGTGTGTGTGTGTGCATACTGTGTGTATGTGCACGTGTGTGTGCTAATTAAGGGCGTGTCTGGTACAGAAGATAAAGGAGGTCCTAGCAGTGTTCCCATTAGCATTACTGCAGTCTACACAAACAGAGCCGTGTGCCTCGCGCTGGGAGTGCAGGTGGCACACATAATCCTGTGGAGTGAACATGCTGAACACTCATCTGTACAGATGAGCTCACAGCAGTTACTGCCATGGGCGTGTGGCCAGTGACATGAAGAGGGGAAAGGCCCGTATTCCCACAATCTGCCAATTATTCACTTTCCCCCTCTCAACCGACACTGATTTTCAGCGCTTTTAATTCCCACTGGAAAACACGTCTTTTTATTTTACTTTTGCGCTTTATGACGAAATTGCAAACAAATTCACAGTAACCAACAGGTTGTGATTGACAGGCTATTCAACTGTTTGATTAATTAACTGATATCCAAAACAGACAGATCCTGTCAGAGCTTCCGCCCCCCCTCCCACCAGTCTCCGCTGAGGTGGTGACTCTTCAGGGCAATGTAGACCCGGTTTCCATAGAGACACAGTGGAGCAGTGGATAACCTTCAACCGCAACCCAAAATAAACGCCCAATTCTGGAAAGATGTGAGCACACCCTACAGAATGAAGGGAGAACCCCTTTTACCTCCTCTCCCTCCTCAACCTCCTCAACCTCCTCTACCTCCTCTACCTCCTCTACCTCCTCTACCTCCTCTACCTCCTCTACCTCCTCAACCTTCTCTCCCTCCTCAACCTCCTCAACCTCCTCAACCTTCTCTACCTCCTCTACCTCCTCTACCTCCTCAACCTTCTCTCCCTCCTCTACCTCCTCTACCTCCTCAACCTCCTCAACCTTCTCTCCCTCCTCTACCTCCTCTACCTCCTCAACCTCCTCAACCTCCTCAACCTCCTCAACCTCCTCAACTTCCTCAACCTCCTCAACCTCCTCTCCCCCCTCTACCTCCTCTCCCCCCTCTACCTCCTCTACCTCCTCTACCTCCTCTACCTCCTCTACCTCCTCTACCTCCTCAACCTTCTCTACCGGCTACATACCCACGGTCTTCACTGCGCAGGGATGTGCAAACGAGCATCTCCACAGAAGCAAGGTCCAGGGTTTCTGCGTGGTTTGCGTGTTCTCCTCGGCCTCCGTGCACGTGAGCTCAGTCACCCTCTCCCGTATGCATAAAGGTTAAACACAAAACAAACGTACGGCCAGACAGTAAAGTCTCTAAACCCAGTGGCATGTGAGGCCAGCGCTCTTCTCCACTCCCCGACCGCACAGATGTCCCTCAGAAGTTTCCACGCCTGCGTTCCTTATGGCAGGAAAACAAAGGGAAAACTATTTACGAGAAACAAAAAAAACGGAAACCCAAACAGCGGGAGCGCGACGCGCCAGCTGGGACGCGCATCAAACGCAGGCGAGCGAACGCAAGCCGGCTCGCCGCGGGGCGAGGGTCGGGAGCGGACATCCGGTGGGAGCATGCGGATGCGATTCCCGCTCCCTGTGATCCGGAATCCCCTGATCTGGTTCCCATTCCCGCCCCTCTCATCTGCCGCATGAGACGCCTCGGCCCCGCCTCGGATTCCCGTCCTCTGACGGGAGGGGAATGAAACCGACGCCGGCCAGTCGCCCTCAAAGCCTCTTTCGAGAAGACACGAAACGGAATGAAATGAAAGGAAATCAATACTGGTCTCAGACAACAAACAAACCCCGTGAAAGCGTGGCGCGCCTTTACAGGCTGAATAAAGGGCGGTGAACGGGCGGCGCTTGGGGACAGATCGGCCATGTTTCTGTTCCCCCCCCCGAGGAGGACGTGGGCTGAAAGGCAGCTGAAAGGCAGCTGAAAGGCAGCGTTTTCGCCGCGCCAAACGCGCCCGCGTTAGCCAATCCATTTCCTCTGTCAAAAATGCGGGCTGAGGGGGGGGGGGGGGGGGGGGGTGGACGTTAAACACACACACGACGGCGAAAAAGTTTTCATTTCAAGTCAAGCCCGTTGCTATGTCTTCGAGAGCGCGCCCGAGAGCGGAGTGTTGGACCCGGAGGCATTGGGTAACTGCAAATGAACACGGCGAGCGGTGTTTGCTTTACTCCGACCTGACCCTCATTACACACCGCCCCGGCCACCCAGCTGAAACACAACGTCCCCGCAACGCCGCTGGAACGTCTTCTCAGTGTTATAATATCGCCACAACACTGCGAGGACATCTTGTGTTAGCTGGGCGTCTCTCCGTACCAGAATGCAGAAGACCGCACTGTCAAGGCGCTTCGCACTGCTAGATGTTGTTACAGCGCATGGCCATTAGCGCTGATGGTCCCTCTGAAATGAATCACCTGACCTGGCAGTATTTCCCCCCCCCCATCCAGAGCACACGCCACTCTGCTGAAGTCCTTATAATGGATTCATCTTCAAGATTAATACAGTGTTAATGACCTCAGAGACTTTTCCCCGTTATTGCACCGGGCCCCGTCATAAAGACACTCTTGTCAATACCACTTTACCTCCAACGTCCTTTGAGGGATGAAATCATAACTCTTCCCTCTACCTCGCGCTCTTCAGCCGCGTCCATCTTCCAGGTGGATTTGAAGGGGGGGGGGGGGGGGGGATCACATCAAAGCAGATAAACGCCTCCCCCGTGCTGACTAGGGAAGGTTTCGGGAGGAGGAGGGAAGAGGGCGGGGGGCTTGATTCTGTTAGCGCAGTATTATCATCAAAGGGGATCTGCTCCGCAGCTCCGACCTGAACAATGAACACCGCGCGATTCAGCCGGTCTCAAAACACCCCACGGGCAAGAGAGAGCAGGGAGAGGAGAGAGGCAGGAGGAGGGGGGGAGCAGAATGTGAGAAATAGATATCAGATGGCCAAAGTCAGAGCGCAAGGCTCAGGAATCACACGCGGCCACACGGCAAAATGGCCGCCCCGTTGCAAATTCCGGGAAGGAGCCTTCACCTACACCTTCGTGGCAGTGCCTAGAGCTGCACGCCATAGGTCGCCTACGGCTCCGACTTAATCCTCATTGGCCAACAGGCACCTTTAGCTCCACCCACACCATCACCACAGGTTACTGGCCAGACCGAGCACTGTGTAGCTTGGAGTTCTGCTCAGGCATATTGACGGAGGCCTCATTGCTTTCTGCCTTCAAAGCGGTGTTGGGCAAGTGACCCGTCAAAAACACATTCAAACCCTCATTATATATTCATTCATTCATTCATTCATTCATTACATTACATTATTGGCATTTGGCAGACGCTCTTATCCAGAGCGACGTACAGTTGATTAGACTAAGCAGGAGACAATCCTCCCCTGGAGCAATGCAGGGTTAAGGGCCTTGCTCAAGGGCCCAACGGCTGTGCGGATCTTATTGTGGCTACACCGGGATTCGAACCACTGACCTTGCATGTCCCAGTCCTTTACCTTAACCACTACGCTACAGGCAGCCCCATTCATTCTCACAGATACATACAGTCGATTAGACTAGACTGTAGATGAGACACATGCAGTTGATTAGACTAAGAGGGAGACAATCCTCCCGTGGAGCAATGCAGGATTAAGGGCCTTGTGGATCTACAACGGGGATTGAACCACTGACCTTGCGGGTCCCCGGCCCAGCTACAGGCCGCCAAATGCACATACACGAACGCACACGTGACGTGATTTTAATCCTGACTCACTAGAGCTGTGCAGGAGGGGATAGCACAGAGATACTTTACAGACCTCTTCCAAAGACGCATATTTTTCCAATGCCCAGTATAAGCCCCTAATCTAAACCATGACACAGCAGACGAAACCCAGCCCGAAACATTCCTGTCGGTTCTATGTAACATTTACCAGCATCTGCATGTTAGCGCAACATCCGGAATGAAGCCATTACGCTGAGCCAACCGCCGCAGGCTAATGGACAGCGGATGATCTGGCACCGTCCTTCTCGGTGGGTACTGAGAACGGCATCCGCGAAGCAGAAGAAAGGAAAAGAGGAAAAGAGGAAGGAGTCTCTTCTCTTCCCCGGAGGAGGACGGGCCCGGCATGCCCGCCGTAAAAGCGGCAGGCACCTCGAGAGCAATAAAAGGCTTCCGTTCAGCGTTTTATATCGCCATTAAAAAGCGGCCGTAAAAAAAAAAGAAAAAAGCGCATAAATCGGCCCCCGGGGCGCGGGGGCTTCATTAAGCCGAGCGCGTCTCCATCACCTGTCAGCGCCCGGCGTGTGGGGGGGGCCCCTCGCGGCCCTCGGAGGGGGGGGGGGGGGGCGTCCTACCGACGGCGGGCGGGCACGCGGGTACACCTCCTCACATCTGGGCCGCGGACGGCGGGGCCGCGGATCCACAACAAAGCGGAGGCGTGGGGTCGGTGCCTGGAGGCGCCGCGTCGCCGCGGTTACGCGCGCGCGGGAACGGGCACCGCCCCTCAGACACCTGCGGCTCGTGAAACGTCAAACGGGCCGCCGGCGGACGGCGAGGGCGAGCCGCACCGCGGTCCAAACGTCTCTATTCACACCTATTTACACAGCGGAACACATTCAGAGTGGAGAATAATTCAGAGTAGTAATTCAGCTGGGCCAGCGCCGGGCACGCGGGAGAGATGGGGAGACCGGGCACCAGCGGAGAGACCGCCCGGTAAACGCACGGGCGGCTGAAACCGACGCTGTAAAAACAGGTATTTACTGCCCTGTTTTACTGTCCTGGCTTTTTCCACAGGCTCCATTCCTCTTTCCGCTCTCCCCCGCTCCCTCCATCCATCCATCTCTCCCTCCGTCCTTCCCTGCAGCCGCTCAAAAGCGCTGATTTCATCAATCTGTCGATATTCAATCTGCCCGGAGTCGTAGGGGGCCGGGGGGGGGGTGGCGGTGCTGGTGGAGGGGATTACGATTCACTCCACACGTGCAAATATCGGATGTCTGGAGAGCGCCGAGGCCAACGGAAAATGTCACTCAACTTAGAGAAATGTGGAAGTACATAAACTCTGCAGTCCCCTGTAATGCTATGGGGGGGGGGGGGGGGGAGCTTTTATGGACAGCCATCACTCAGGGTCAAAACATCATGGGGAAAATAGTCTTTTCAGAGGCAAGAGAGCCTGGGGAAAGATGCTCAACTACACACTACCTGCAATGCATGTCACAGACAGCCTTGCCTGGCCTATGAAACAGCCATGTCTATGAAATCCATTTCATAACTTTTCATTAATCTGTTAATCGGCTGTAGTCTCCATGACAGCGGCGGTACCGGGGGGTCCGTTCGGACCCCGGGGGTGGCGAGCCAAAGTCCACAGCAGTCGCTCCGCTCTCCCCTGGAAACGCCGCAATCAAGTGAAACGCGAGAGCCAGGTCCGCGGCCCGGCTAATCCCCGCTCCTCAGAACAGGAAATGAGGGAGCGGGAATTAGCACCACATCGCCACCTCAACCAGCCCCCCCTCCCTCCCGCTTAGCTCGCCCCGCCCGCCCCTTCCACACTGAGCGCAGGAGACAGGTTCTGTGTGCCGGTCCAGGTCTAAAACACCCCCCAGGGATGTCCGGTAACGTCCAGCGCCAAACCGCCCTGGATTATTCAGACGGACAGCGGGACGCGGAGGCCCCTGGAGGAGCCGCTGTTTGTCTCGGGGAGCGGCGGCTGCTGTTTTTGGCCGTGGAGAAGGGCCCCGCCAGCTACAGCAGGGGCTCCCCTGGGCCAGGGCCTGGGAAACGGAGTAGATGCAGGCCTTAAAGGGGGAGGGGGGGGGCAGATGCATGTCACTGACCAGCCCCGCCCAGCCCCTGGTCTACCCTACTCCACCCCGAGTACATCCCGGCTGCAACGTCCGCACCAGGGACCAGAGACAAGGGCCAGAGAGAGAGAGAGAGAGAGAGAGAGAGAGAGAGAGAGAGAGAGAGAGAGAGAGGAACAGAGAGAAAGAGAGGGGGGGGAGAGACAGAAAGAAGGAGAGAGAAACAGAGAGAGTGAACAAGGGGGAGAGAGAGAACCTGAGAAACAACAGACCTGCAATAAAGCAATGGGGGCCAACAGTGGTGCTGTTTTTCTGAGGACACCGCCCATTGTAAATGTCTCCATTTTTGCGCTATGCCTGCAGCAGAACCTGCCGGTACTGAACCTGCAGCCACAGCCAAACCCAACACAGGCCCACTGAGAGGGCCGGGCCTCAGAACCTGCGCTGACTGGGCCTGACGGGGTGCTCTGCAGGCCCAGCGAGGCGTCTGCTGCTACCCTGCTGCTATCCTGCTGCCATGCATTACATTACATTACATTACATTATTGCCATTTGGCAGACGCTCTTATCCAGAGCGACGTACAGTTGATTAGACTAAGCAGGAGACAATCCTCCCCTGGAGCAACGCAGGGTTAAGGGCCTTGCTCAAGGACCCAACAGCTGTGCGGATCTTATTGTGGCTGCACCAAGGATCGAACGTGTCCCAGTCATGTACCTTAACCACTACGCTACAGGCCGCCCTGCATGCAGTTCAGGAGGGGTTCAGGACGGGTTCAGGACGGGTTCAGGAGGGGTTCGGGAGGGGTTCGGGAGGGGTTCGGGAGGGGTTGGGGGTGCTGTTTCTTCAGCTGGGGCTCAACTCTGAAGTGCTTCCAGTCCTACTACAGAAGGTTATCAGGGGTGGCTTCCCTGTTCTAACGGTACACTGCTTCCTTTCCCCAGTAAAGCTCCTCATCCGCACCGGAACCGGCCAAGGCCAATTAGCTTAGCCTGCGGCACGCTTTCTCACGACCACACACAGCAAGGGAAAGAAGTGGAGATTTGAATAAAGAATGCGTGCGTTTCTCTGTAGTTTTGTGTGTGAGAATGTGTATGTATCTTAGACCAGCACTAAAGAAGTGATTGAATACACCACCCGTCTAATCAGAAATGGCTCAGTCCAATTACTTCTGGTCCTCCAAGATGGGAGGACAATGTACAAAAAGGGATGCAACTCCTTCACAGATTACCGGACATGGAAAGTAAATACACTCAAATTAAAGGCGACAGTCTGCACATTAACCTCATACTCATCGTTTCATTTCAAATCCTCTGCACTCCCAACGTGCTGGAGTACACCAAGCCAAAAGAACGGAAACTGCATCACTGTCCAAATACTTACGGACCTCACTGTACGTGTCAATGTGTGTGTGTGTGACGCATCTTCTCTTTTATCCGTCGAGACAGATCCGGGGTGGCTTTCTCGCACGCAACTCGACCAGACATCAAAGCGAGCGAGTAGGGCCGCGTGGCCCCCGTTTTATTACCCACGTACCACAGGAGTGTGGGCGACGCAGTAAAGAGTCAAGACAACGGCACGGCACAGGGAACAGGGATCCGTTTCCACTGCCTCTCGCAGAATACAGCAGGACGCCGCAAAGCACCCCCATCACGGTTCACCACACCCAATCACCACCAACCTACCGGTGCCAAGCATGCCCTGTGGTGAGCTTCTCATTGGCCTCAGGATCCCCCCAGAGTGGGTAAAGGGGTGGAGCTACAATTAACCATCATTTACCCGTTTTAACCAATCACGGTCGACCGCAATGGTTGGTTCACACGGACGAGTCACTGATACCCACCGTCTACACTGTCCTCAGCGTCCTGTCTTTTGATTGGTACACCCAATCTAAAATCAGATGTTCCCACCAGGCCGCCACAATTGCAATACCGCCCCCCCACCCCTAACCCCTCTCTCAAGCCTGGATTCACAATCCACTCTCCCTGGTCCACCCGCAAATGTATTTTACCTTCACCTGCTGGGAGCTCTCGTTGATATTGTCCTCCCTCTTGCGGGCCTCCTCCATCAGCTGGGCGTTCTTGTTCTTCTCCACCTGCTCCTTGTGCTTCAGGTTGGCCACCTTCTTGCTCTGGTCCTTCATCTGCCTGCATGGGGGAGAGAGCGGGACAGCACAGCCCAGGTCAGAGACACTTAGCCTGGGCACCTGGAGCAGGAGGGGTGGGGGGGGCTGGGTGCAGCTCCTGGAGGTAGGTCACATATCACCGGGGTTTGTGTGTGTCTCCAGGGGAGGATTGTCTCCTGCTTAGTCTAATCAACTGTATGTCGCTTTGGATAAGAGCGTCTGCCAAATGCCAATAATGTAATGTAATGTAATGTAGTGTGTGTGTGTGTGTGTGTGTGTGTGTGTGTGGTGGGGACGGGGGTCTGACCAAAATGAAATTACACAGACAGAACCCAGGTCGTTCTATGCACAGACTTATTGTCTCCCGCTCCAGGTTTAAAGAGGTTTAAGGTGAGCTTACACAGGCCAACATTCTCCCTTCTGATTCACCAGTCACGGGGCGCACGTCAGTTCTTAATTAACCTCCCCCTCCCCATCCTTACGGCGTTGAGTTAAAAATAACCTGTCTATAAAGGCTGTTTTAACAAGGAGACTTATATAATCCCTTTAAAGTCTCCTGGTTAGACCTGGTTAGACGAACGGAACAAGAACGGACAATCTGGTACACATATAACGAACAGCGAAAGAGCAGAGCTTTTCCTGTGTTTTATTACGACAGGACTGAAAGATACAGGAAGGGACGCACACGGCAGCACCCAACAGGCACGTAAACATTTGTGTGTTTTTTTATTTTTACAATTCTGGATTTCTGGTGCAGTCGTAGCGAGGGAAGTGATCCCATAGCGGCTGCGTTACGATGAGAGGCGCGTTATTACTCCCCGTTTACCGCACCGTGCCGTCTGAATTCCGTCCCGGCACCATCACCCGTATCGGCTTTCGAAGAGCGCCTGACTCGATCAGGAAAAACCTGTTTCACTCATCTCTCGTTCTCTCCCTCTCCCTCTCCCTCTGCCTCTCCCGCTCTCATTCCCCCCCCGTTTTCTCTCAGCCCAGAACAGATGTGAAAATAACTAAGGCATCGAGGCTTTATAGCGTTTAATGATTCATGTTACGGCATCCCAAAAAAAATAAAATAAAAAAAGGCTTTTTCCTCGAGTCACCGCAGCAGAGAACAAGAGGCGCAATCTGCCACCAGACCCGGTGAGTTACAGCGCGGCATTGTGGGATACGACAGCCGGGCCTCTCTCCCGGTTCCAGGAAACAATACCCATGACTGCATCGGGGGCCTTCGTGTTCCCCGAAGCCCGCGGAGAGAGTAAGACAAAACAACGCAAACGAGTCCTGAGACGGTAAAGGCTCGCCCGCAAGAGGGGGGAAGGGTCCAGGGGTCAGGAAGGAAAAGTCCCGAGGTGCGTTTCTTCAGCCAGCTGATTTCACTCATTAGTTTTACCCCCCTGGCTGAAGAATTGTGCTAATTAGCAAACCCAGGTGTTTGGAACTGAATACTGGGGAGGACGTTGACTTTCTGCGCCTGGATTTTCCACCCCTGCTCACCCCGGCTGGGCCGGACTGCCGGGTCTCAATGTGCAGCCTGTAGAGCACTGGCCACAAGCTCAATGCGAGCTGCAGTCTCTGTGGTTCAAATCCGGGCAGGGGGATTTGACGTGCTCTGTCTCACCCCATTCTTCCTGCCTGTCTATTACCAGTGTAGCCAACCCTGCTCCTGGAGGTTTTCACTCCAGCCTTAACAAGGCACACCTCATTCAACAACTTGAGATCTTGTTGAGCTGCTGATTAGTATAGAGTGAGGTGTGCCAGATTAGGGTTGAAATTACATTACATTACATTAACGGCATTTGGCAGACGCTCTTATCCAGAGCGATGTACAGCTGATCAGACTAAGCAGGAGACAATCCTCCCCTGGAGCAATGCAGGGTGAAGGGCCTTGGCTCAAGGGCCCAACGGCTGTGCGGATCTTATTGTGGCTACACCAGAACAATTAGTGCTAGAAAACCTACAGCGTGGTCGATCTCCAGGAACCGCTGCACATAAAGGCGAAGGAACTCGTAACGCAAGGGTGGGCGACCACAGCCGAGCCCCCGTCCCGTTTCTAAAACCGGATCACTCAGGGCCACAGACCCTCAGCGTTGAGCTCGGAGCCGCAGCCAATGAGGACAAGGCGGCCCTGTGTGGCACCCGGAAGGGGGAAGCGTTGTGCGGGCAGGGCCAGCTCCCCCGCAGGGCAGGCCCGATCGGGCAGAACCGGGGGCCTGAGGGACTTGTGGTCGTCCTGTGGGTCGTGGCTGGGGCCTGCTTTTTAACGTGTATTGCTTCCTCTCTCTTTCCTTCTTCCCAGGGTTTCACTTTCCTTGCAGTCTGTTGGGCTGACTGCGTCGACTCCAGGTAGATGGACACACTCGGTAAATGGTAAATGGTTGGCATTTATATAGCGCCTTTACCGAAACCGCTGTTCCACTGATGCTTTTCATTCACCAATTCATACACACACACACAAACACACACACACCAACGGCAATTGGCTGCCATGCAAGGCACGTACCAGCTCGTCAGGAGCAATTGGGGGTTAGGTGTCTTACTCAGGGACACTTCGACACACCCAGGGCGGGAATCAAACCAGCAACCCTCCGACTGCCAGTCTACAGCTCTTACCACCTGAGCCAATGTCGCCCAATGTCACTTGCTGTACATCCAGCAGTGCACAGTGGAGAGATGCACTTGCAGTGTGTCAAATGCGCCACGTCGACTAACTTGGTAGTTCCCAACCCTGTCAAACAGTGTTCCCGGAGATCTAAGGTCCTGTAGGTTCATTCAAACCTCATTTGGTTCAGCCAATTTGCAGCTCGACAAGATCTCTAGCTGTTGCATGAGGTTCAGCTTTGTCAGGGTTGGAGTGAAAACCTACAGGACGGTAGATCTCCAGCAACAGGCTTTGACAGCCCTGGGGAAACCATAGTACTGGAGGGCCAAGAACTGCTGGTTTTCCACGGCCCCTGCTAGCCAGTCAGACCAATCGGTAGCACTACTTGTTCAGGTAACTACTTTGAAGGAAAGAAAACCAGGACCGGATGTAGATTTGGATTCAAGGGCCAGGATTTGAGGAATCCGTGGCCTAGACGAAGTACAGAGACTCACTCAGCGCAAGTGGCCCGCGTGTACTGTACATACGTGTCGCGTGTGCCACGGCGTGTAGCAGGACGCAGCGGCAGACAGGAGCGGCCGGCGTGGGCGTTGGCGGGGAGAACGGCGGTGTCACTGCTCTCTCCATTACTCCAAAACGGCAGCGAAAAATAAACTCAGACTAAAAGCCATTTAGATCTCAGGACCTGATAGCACACTGTTTATGTCTACTTTCCGCAAAAGGCCTCTCCAGATAATGTCAGTCGCTCACAAATGAGTGCGTACGTATTTATACAGTTGCGACCGCTTAAGGGGCCTTGCCTGGCATACAGGTCAGTGTGAGGCTGGGGTAATTGTGAGAGGGAGTGGGGGGTGACAGGGCGGGCGGGAGGGGGGCATAAACAGCGGTGCCATCATTACAGGGGGGAAAGAGAAACAGAGGCTGTGGAAACAGACCGGAGTGGGATGCTTCACCCAAACCCTGACCGCTGAGGGACCACGCCACTCCAAGTAAGCTGCTTCCAATTCTGTCTCCGGTGACCACAAAAGGGGGTCCCTCGAACGCCCTAAATCACGTCCTTAACCCCTGTGTGAGTCTGCCTCCTGGGACAGGGCCTCCGCTCCCCCCGAAAGCAGCCAGCCGACAGGAAGGCTGTTCGCAGTGGAGGAAATGGAGTCTGGAGCAGTGCTTTAGGCACTGTGTTTTAATTGATGCTCAACTGCAGCACTTCAGGGAGAAACCCTCTGTATCAGGGATCCTCAGATCTGGCCTTTGAATCCATTACATTACATTTACATTATTGGCATTTGGCAGACTCTCTTACCCAGAGCGACATACAGTTGATTAGACTAAGCAGGAGACAATCCTCCCCTGGAGCAATGAAGGGTTAAGGGCCTTGCTCAAGGGCCCAACAGCTGTGCAGATCTTATTGTGACTACACCAGGATTAGAACCACCGACCTTGCGTGTCCCAGTCATTTACCTTAACCACTACGCTACAGGCCACCCTGGAATCCAAATCCAGCCCTGGTTTTCTTTCATTCTTTCTTTCAGTAAATAACTGAACAATTAACGCGGCTGATTGGCCAGACTGTCATCACACCTGACTCCCAGGCCAAGGGAGGGTGTAAAACCAGCAGTTCTCTGCCCTTCAGGACTGTGATTTGAAGAACAGGGGTCTATATGAATGGATGAATGCACCCAGATATGACCGAATCAACCAGAAGTGCTTCCAGCCGGATAAATCGAAGAAGAGGGAAACTAAATGGGGTTAGCCTGCCATTTGTCATTGGCACAGACGTCTGCTAAATTATTAAACAACGTAATCTGATATACATCTTTTTATATGATCAAAATGCAGTTATACAGAATAATGCATTGAGAAGAGTTTTTGTGATATCTTTGTACATATCACAGCTAAGAATAAAAAAAGGAAAACACACGCACTCGCACTCGCCCGCACACACACACACACACACGCACACACACACACACACACAATGAAAACAGTCAGACGGTTGTTGGAAGAGCACTGGGGACACGCGTATGGCCAGACCTTGAAAAATAGCAGAATAGAAACATTCCTACGTATTTATGACCTGTTGCAGATATATACGTGCGTACCTATGGGGACGGGGGTTTGGGAGTGGAACACGCTCATGTCGTTGCGCTGATCCGACATGTCAGTGCGGATTAGGGACAGCCCACGCTGAACAGACACAGCGGCCAAGGGAGGCCGGAGCTGTGTGTCTGCTGGGGGTCTGAGCGACAGACCGTGTGTGTGGGCATGTCTGTGTGTGTGTCTCTATACACTGTGTGTCTGCTGGGGGTCTGAGCGACAGACCGTGTGTGTGGGCATGTCTGTGTGTGTGTCTCTATACACTGTGTGTGTGCGTGCACATGCATATGTGTGTGTGTGTGTGTGTGTGCGCGTATGTCTATGTGTGTGTGTATGTGTGTATGTGTGTGTGTGTGTGTGTGTGTGTGTATGTGTGTGCGTGCGTGCGTGTGTGTGTGTGTGTGTGTGTGTGTTGGCACATGTTTCTGTGAGAGTGCATGCGTGTGTGTGTGGGCACATTTATCTGTGAGTGTGTGTGTGTGTGTGTGTGTGTGCGTGTGCATATGTCTGTGTGTGTGTGTGTGTGTGTGTGTGTGTGAGAGAGAGAGGAGCCTTTACTAGCATGGCATGTGAAGGCCACTTTGGCTGTTGACCCAGCGAGTTAAATGCGGTTTTAAACACTGACTCCACTGACCGGTCAAATCCAGAGTGATCATTGAGCAGTGAGTGGAGTGTATGTACAGTAAGCCATGAGCGGATTGCCATCACATTTTCCCCTAAAACAGACCATGGAAACCCAGCTACCATCTCCGGAGCAGTGAGGGCCGCCAAGATCAACAAGCGCACATTTCCAAATGTCCCCTCACAGCGTAGCGTGCACACACACACACACACACGCACACACGCACACGCGCACGCGCACGCACACACGCACACGCACACGCACACGCACACGCACACGCACACGCACACACGCACACACACACGGACGCACACACACACGCACACACGCACACACGCACGCACACGCACACGCACACGCACACGCACACGCTACACAAGAATCCCACAGAGCCAGAGGGAGCACCTAACACTCTCACAGGTCTGTGTGCACTTTATTAGGCATTTATTAGACATACTTCTCTTCTGCTGCTGTAGCCTGTCCACTTGTAGGTTTGCCACATTGTGTGTTCGGAGATGCTATTCTGCATATCGCTGCTGTAATGTGTGGTTATTTGCACTACTGTCACCTTCCTGTCAGCTTCGACCAGTCTGGCCCTTCTCCACAATGCTTTTCTGTCCACAGAACTGCTGCTCACTGGACGTTTTTTGTTTTTTCACCATTCTCTGCAAACTCGAGACTGTTGTGCATGAATCCTAGTAGATCAGCAGTTCCTGAGAAACTCTAACTATGTCTGGCACCAAGTCATTCCATGGTCAAAGTCACTTAGATCACTTTTCTTCCCCATTCTGACAATTGGCCTGAAAAACAGCTGAACCTCTTGACCATGTTTGCATGCTTTTATGCATTTAGTTGCCGCCACTGTTAAATGCCATTAAATATTTGCATTAACAAGCTGGTGTACAGGTCTACCTAATAAAGTGATCACTGAGGGAATAACACAGCCAAAAGCACTTGAAATCCTTAACTCTGGAAATCCAATAGTACATTTTAATAAACTCCCATCCTCAGGGCAGGACCGGCTACAGCGTCGCACAAAACCCCAGCCCAAACACTTGCTCACGCTCTCCCCCTGCTGGTGAACCGGGGTACTGCGCACTCCGCTCCGGCAGGAAAGAGCCGCTCTGGCCTTCACCTCCAGCACAGTGGCTGAGTGTGCAGAGAGAGGGCCCCAAAGCCAGGGGGATCTCGCCCGCCCGCCCACCCTAACCTCCCACCCCACCGGGACTGCTTCAGGATTTACGCCAGGGCGCTAACTGCAGCTGACAGTCCGTTAATTTGCCGTGATCCTCCCCTGTGACACGGGAGCCCCCCCCCCCCCTAAGCGCTCATACCAGGGATTCCTCTCTGGGGTCCCCTCCCCCCTGTACCCCCTCCTGAGCCCTGTACCCCTCCCCCCCGCTCATGTGACCTCAGGCACGCAGCGCAAGCCACACGGCTAATCCGGCCCGTTCTGAGGAGCGCCAGGAGGTCCCCCTCCCTGTAAACCCAATGGGTCAGACCTGGGTCAAATACGTCATTTCGTTCAGGATTCAAAAACTTTTCTTCGCCCCGCTGATCTCGCCTGATGCAACTGACCACACAACTCAGACCAGACAATCTCAATAAAGCACAGAAGCAAAATAATTACGTATTTGCCTGCAATGGGTACACAAAACAGGGGTTCGGTGTGGTGTAGGATGCACTGTAGGGCTAAGAGACCTGCTGCTTTAATACGGATGATGTCTGAAAAGACGAGGGAAGTCAAAGGCATCATGAGTACCATGCTGTGCCTTCTGCCAATGAAAGGCTAGTGCGCTGACACATTCAGCCAATAAACTGACAGCGTGCTGGCACTCAGCCTACGGACAGTGTGTGAGCTGAGAGGTCAAGCCCGTGGCTTGAAGTTGCACTGGCCGGCCGTACCCGCGGTCACAGTGAGTCAGCTAAACCGGTTGAACCGTTTAAAAAAGAAAGAAAAAAAAAAGCATCATCCCACAGACTGGGCCACCCTCTTCCAACTCCAAGAGACACTCTGACATCTTCTACCTCCACTTGGGAAAGGCTTTGTATTGTAAAATCAGTTCCTGTAGTAAAAGAGAAATATGAGTGTGCGGTGCCAGAGGGACAGAGCGGGCCAGGCCTGGCTGAGGAGAATAACAGCAGAGGAGCCAGGCAAGGCCACAGAAGATGCTCAGCCCGAAGACATTAAACAATAATCTGGGGGGGGGCTTGTTACTTTAACTTAACTGGCCGGTTCGTTTAATCGACTCCAACATTAACATTTTCCCTTCTTCAAAATAAAATGATTTGCAGTGGCCCTTGCGCATCGTCTCCTCCTCTGTCGGCCCTACACGGCGTGTCTAACCTCGGCCTGGACCAGACCAGGTGTGGCCCTATGTGGTGTGTCTAACCTCGGCCTGGACCAGACCAGGTGCGGCTCAGTGAGGAGCCGGCTCTTCACAGCTAATCCGCCCGCACAGCTGCTTGTGAGCATAAAGGGAGAGGCGAACGGGAACAAAAAGTCGTCTTGTAACGAGGAGGCAACGCTGGACGACCTTCGTCTAAATTTCTAAAAAGGAAAAGGAAAAATATCTTGCGGCCTAATTTTCCTGTCAAAGCCGGGACACTCTCTTTCTCCCTCTGCTTCTCCCTCTCCCTCTCCCTCTCCCTCTCCCTCTCCCTCTCCTTCCTTCTCTCTCTCTCCTCTCTTCACACTGGGGACTTGTTTCAGCACCTCTGTGAGCCAGACACAAACACGTCTCTGTGCTTACTCCTCTAACATATGCACACACACACACACACACACACACACACACACACACACACACACACACACACACACACACACACACACACACACACACAAATTGCTTGTATTCTGATAGTGGCACAGGTAGCTTGGTGCTGCTCAGGAAGAAATGTGATCTCCAAACAGAATGACAGGAACACTACATACAGTCGAGACATATTTTATACAAACACACACATCACAGATTGTATATGCATGACTGTCGCTGTCAGAGGGGAAGGGAAGAGATGCATTATGGGACAGCGTGAGAACACCCAAAACGCACTTTTACTGATACAATTACCGATTCAATTCAAGGTCATTTTCACGGAAATATTAGTTTTGGCCATTAGCTACGGGAGGATTTCAAACGGTCTGGAGAGGAAAAACATGAACAACCCCTCTATTAGCTGGCTTGAGGGGAAGGGCATGGTGTGTGTCTAAAAAAAATATATAATAAAGCTACCACAATTCTTCTCAGAGAATTTGATATTCTGCTTAAACAGACTTTGAAACAGAGATCAAAGCCCCCACCCCAACGAAAACAGAAACGGTCCCACTCATTAAAATAAAACAAACATCATTCGACAGAGCTCTGGAATAAAGATTGTTCTTTCGGATCAATTATACTGACCCCAAAATGCCAGAACCAGTTCCCGGGACGAGGTGCCAGCTCTCCCGGGCCGGGCCCAGCGACGGGCACGGCCGGAGATCGGATCCCTCCCGCTAAGTGTACGCGGGAACACTGCCAGCCCGTCGCCAACGTGGGCCCCAAACATCCGCTCACGGAGGGAGAGCCAACGAGAGGCCGCGGACCTCGCAGGCACTCCAATCCAAAGGGGCCCCAGGCGGGCGGCCGTCTGGGCCCAAGAAGCCACACCGAGGGGCCCCTGACACGGTGTTAATGTGTTCATCTGCCTGTCACTCGCATGTACCGTCTGCGGTTTTTTCGAAAGGCCCCACAGCGTTCGCCACACAACCGAACCACAAACAAATGTAAGAGGGGGGGACTCGCAGGCCAGCACTAGGAACTCAAAAAAAGGTCTCTTTCATGAATAATGAAGGAGGAAATAATGAAAGGAAGGAAAGAGGATTCCTAATGCTGCCCGGCTCAGCGCTGAGATTAATGGCGGCGCACGGGGTTCCGCAGGACAGCGGAGACGACAACAATGCAGCCCTTTCATCACGGCCTTATGCGTCACGTCTTAACGTCAAATTATTGTATTTTTCGCCTTTTCTGCTCTCGCTGTCCCGCGCTCCCTCATCTGCATGAGCCCCAGGTCCAAATCCCCCCACCCCCCCGTCTCCACCTCCCCCTCCCCCTCCCCCTCCCGTCGACAGGACGGGAGAAACAGTCTGGAGTCAAGTGAGGACGGGAGAATCACGGCAGCGAAAATCGTGACCTGCATGATGAAAGGGAAAAGGAGGAGAGAAGGCGCAGGCTCACACACAAAATATCAAATAACCGTTGTTTGGTCGTTTTCTCCCCCCCCCTCCCTTTTTCCTTCTCAGAAAGCGAGCTCTTTACGTTGGCCGCCGCTCCGGCCCGAGACTCTGGCCACTGCACTCGCTGCCCTCCCTCTGACTCGCGCGCCGAAAAACGCCCCCGTCCCCGAAAAACTTTCCCCTCCGCCGAGCGCCGCTCCCACACAGACGGGGGATGACAGGGGCCGCGGCGCGGACCTGCGGTGGAGAGGGCCGGCCGGCCTTCCTGCAGCCAGACGAAAAAAAACCCGGGGCCCCGACACGCCGCCGGCTGCCAGGTCTGGCCAGCTGGGCGGATGCGCGGGTCGCCAGAGCCGCCCTGGCGCGGGACCCAGGTAAACCGGAGATAGACGGCCGCTCTAATTTGTGAAGTCATCCCTCCCCGAAACCCACCCGCCCGCCCGAGCAGCTGTCAGCGAGCGCCGTTCGGGCCGGGGCGGGGCGAGAGGCTGACCGCTGCCTCTCTCTCTCGCTCTCTCTCTCCGGCCGGTCCTGCGGTCGGCGCTGCTCCCCATCCGGGCCGCGGCCGGATTCGCCGACGCCGGCGGAAAGGTCCGACCGCACGCCCGGCCGACAGAACGGCTCTGTTCTCACGGGCCCAACTGGCCCGACCGCCCGCCCGCTCCCGGGGGCGAACGGGACCGGGCCTGGAAACAGATCTGCCTTTATTTAACGAGGAACGCACGGCACCGCGGCTGAGATGTTACGCGGTAAACACGGCAGAGCGTTTCACAGACCCACGCAATCAAAATCACAATCTCATAATACCCCTCTTATACACAAAGAGCAGATGATGATGATGATCATATTAAGCAATTTTATGCAGTCGAGATTTTAAATGGGTTTTCTTCATCCCGAAAGCAGTGTCCACACTGCCCCCTGCAGGAGGATGTACTGTTGGTCATTTGGAGACCTGGGCCCTGTATCAGTGCAGTGCAGTGTGCTAGCTGGATGTCTTTTGGATGTTCCAAACTGTATATTTTGATAAGCCTATTATTTGGCCTACATCTCTGACTTATTCTTATTTCGCAGGCTCATAATGGCTTTCTTGACTGTCATTGGCACGACTGCGGTCCTCATGTTGACACACACCAATAACAGACCCTAAAGGCAATCGAAAGCCTAGCATCAAGCTCGCTACTGGAAGCATTGTTATCCTACTCTATACATCTATGCCAAGGAAGCAACTGAATAGCTGACCTATCAGAAAAAGTGTAAAAGCCAACTGTTCAATTACTTTTGGTCCCCTGACTATGTATAACAGGATGTAATTCCTACATGGATCACCTGATATGGAAGTAAATACACTCAAAAACTGACAGTCTGCACTTTAACCTCATATTCATGGTTTCATTTTGAACCGCTGTCTAAATACTTATGGACTGCACTGCATCTTAACCAATCAGTGGTTTGACTATTAAGTGGGCTACCAACCAAAAGTGAACCTGATGTGAATACACATACAGGACAGCCACACCACATCAAACCTCCAGCTCTTGTTTTTCAACACGAGAATAGAATAGAATTTTCTTGTTTACAAATTAGAAAAAAAGAAAGTCTACATCTTCATTGTATGGCTTGATGAACAAGTGAAACCCAAGAAAAAAGACATTTTCCGGCATCTTCAAAGGAACAGTATTCCGTGTCTGAAGCCTCCGTGGGAATGTGGTCCCAGCCATAATGGGCACGTGCCGGAAGCACCAAGACGTTGGGCAAAGGTGGGCGATATGAACACGGCCCCAATTCCGCATCCAACGACATACAGCACATAGGAGTTCCTCCCGCACACGCGTGTCTGCCGGTGAGGAGGGGGATACTGGATCGCGTGCGTTTTCGCACTTCTTTAAGAGGGAATCAAAGGCGGGAAAAAAAAGATCACTGTCAGACGTTCGAGTTACAAAGTGCTGTTTGTTTTCTCGGAGAACAAAAGCTGACAAACCTTCGACAAAACAACTCAGAGAAATAAAAAATAATAAGCATGCTAAACAACAAAGCCAAACGCTGCTACCCAGACTGTGCCAAGCAACAATCAATTTCAAACGCTGGCAGCGGAGACGTGCTTTTCGGGCGGGCTTGAGAGCAGTGACTGATGGGATTTATTTCTGCTCCAATTAAAAGCCGCTCTTGGAGCCTCTCTCTGCGGAGCGAGGTTTTGTTTCTTTTTCCCGCTCTCCTGTTTCCTGTGCTTCTGAAGAGAAGTTTGTCACCGAACGTGTCGTTCCTCTCTGAAGCTGTGTTTCAGTAAATCCCACTCTATTGCGTGGCTTGTCGGAGGATTTCGGGAGAAGCGCGGAGGCCTTGCGAGTTTGGGCTTAGGCTCTCCACTTCCGTAGGCCGCAAAACAGCCATTACAGACTGGAAACGCTGCCTTCTTCCGCCCCATCGAAGGCAGCAGCCGATCAGAGAGAACTTAGGGGAACCTAAGCCAGTCTTACCATTACACACCACCCATATCCCAGAGTTCCCTTATCTAAAGACATACAGAGAGCAGAATGGAAGGAGAAAACAGGAGAAATAGCTACTAACCTTGAAGCCAGACTGTGGAGAAGACAGCATTCCAGTGCAAAGATTAAAAGAAATGAGAGAAAGAGAGAGAGAGAAAAACACAATTAAAAGCCTTGTTAGTTAGCAAAGGGGGAGGGGAAACCAGTGTCCGAGCACAATCAGACAGACAGACAGACATATACATAAAGAGAAAAGGGCAGTGTGAGCCTGGAACAGCTCATCCACAGAGATGGGAGCACACCCTGAGACAGCATTACATTACATTACATTACATTAATGGCATTTGGCAGACGCTCTAATCCAGAGCGACTTACAGTTGATTAGACCCCCTGGAGCAATGCAGGGTTAAGGGGCCTTGCTCAAGGGCCCAACGGCTGTGCGGATCTTATTGTGGCTACACCGGGGATCGAACCACCGACCTTGCGGGTCCCAGTAATGTATCTTAACCACTACGCTGCACGCCCCCCATGGAGGAAAGGATGGCTGTGGGGGGGGGGGGGGGGGCGGGGGGGGAGACAGGCTGGGATATTCACACTATCAACAGCCCTCCCCCTTTCACAAAACCTCCTCCTATAGGCACTCCAGACTAAAGGGGGCACCAGCAGCCCCAATGGCAATCACCCCAAGCACGGGTCTCTAGCTTTAATCAGAGGACATGTCACCCCATGCTCTCTCCTGGCCTGAGCAGGGCCTCGACCAGCACCTCTCACAGATTAATTAAACACTCCACAACACCAAAACCACCGCGTTTACAGGGTATGGAAGTGATTTGAGAGGAAGAATATTCCTGATTGAATACGGCCCCCACTTCTCCCCCCCCCCCACACCCGGTTTATTAATCCCGCACATCCAACCCTGACACTTCTCCGTAAAAAAAAGAAAATCAGACGGCAAACACGCTCTTTTCCCTTCAAATGCGAACATGGAAGAACACCAAAGTGTTGTTTCCGCGTGTGATCCTCCTCTTAATTATACAGACGAAAAGAAACGGGCTGATCTGAGCGAAGCCGAGACGCTTTCCCTGCCCCCAGGCGGAGACCTGGGGACTGCTGTCAATAACCGTAACGGAGGCGCGCCAACCGGGACGCAAATCTCACATCCACCCGGGAGCCCCGGCACCTGTCTAAAGAAGAAAAAACACCGAAAAAAAGAAAAAAAGCACAAACAAGCGGAGGAGTAAAAACTTCAGTGCGTCGTTTTTCCGGGGCCTTGTTCTCACCCGGCTTCCTGCGGAGAGTTTGGCAGGGATGGGGATTAGACCGAGCCTCCGGAAGAGACCCCGGCGGGGGGCGGACAGGCCCCAGGGAGGAGGGGGGCGCGCTCTCTCACCCGGCCGACCCCGCGGCGGAAACCAGCGGGCGGGACGGGGGGAGGCGTCCCGCGGCTCATCTCCGAACGACGCCCCGCTTCTGTTGTGACTCGCGCTTGGCACTGACGGCCAATCGGTCGCCAGGGCAGAGGTCGGGGAGAGAGCCGACGTTTCCCGACCGCTTCTGCTCAGAGCGCGCCCGGACCGCGCTCTCTTACAGGCCAATTCACTACGAAAACAGATTTCATGTTCCCTTCATACGTTTCACCTCAAAATTCGACTCCTGCTTCCCCTAATAAATCGGTTTGGCGTTCTTCGCTGCTCGGTGATTGAGCGTATTCATCCTGCTTCAGTTCAGGCTCTGCGGGCGATTAGCCTCATGTAAACACGCTCTGCGGCAGAACTGAACTCGCTGGACAGGGCTCATGTTTGGAATACGGCGCTGATTCAATGTCAAACCGGAGACTACGAGACGTCTGCATTAGCCATTCCAGAAACAAGCCTGGAAAGGCTCCAGTTCCCGACACATCATTCCCCTTCTCATGCCGAATCACATGTGTTTAGAGTCAGCAACTGCTTCATTATTCATTCCTCTCATTTATTTACACAAGCAGAGCCTGGAGAAATCATACATTTCCCCCCTAAAATTAATTACTCTCAATTAACTTAATTAAAACGCAGACGTCCAGAAACACACAGCTAAACGCAAGCAGACGAAACCACAAACACAAACACATGGAGACATACAAACACATGCTAAGAAAGGCAAACAAACAACAAAATGTACAAGCGCACAAAAGACAAACAAGTAAACGAGTACACGCTGGTCTCCCTCTCTCTCCCTCTCCTGCCAGGCTGCTTTACAGTTCCTCGCATGCACAGTGTGGCCAGAGCTATGTGAAAACAACCTGGCGGGACGCAGAGAGGAATTAATCAGGATCAAACCAGTTCCGGCCCATATGACACGGACATGCCCCACCCCCCACATCAGGCCCATGCCTGGCAGCATTAGCCCCGCACCACCAGGACAGGAAACGCATCATCATTACCAGCGAAGGCCAAAGCAGAGCTGGGATTAACCTGTCACACCCGGGCCCCAGGAGGCAGAGCGCGGAGGCGTGCGGGGCGGGGGGCGCTTGGCAGACGAACGCCCCTCTTCCGGCTGCTGACCCCACAGAGCCGGCGGGAGACGGGCGGGCGGATGTTGTGCATGCCCGGCCCAGCGGGGCGGAGGTGTCAGGGTTCGTGTCTGTCACGCTCGCTCCCATAAAGGTTTTGGGCTACGAGTGCGTGTGTGTGTGTGTGTGTGTGTACACAACGGGGGCGAGGTCACACAGGCTACAGAGAAGGGAGGTTTGGGGGGGAGGGGGGAGGAGGGGGGTGGAATGCAACAATTTTACAAAGAATGGGCGCCAGAATTTTGCCATGGAATGTGGAAATACTGCCCAGACTACACCGTGGGTCTGACAAGACAGACTGCTGGGAACACGCAGAACTTTCCCTTCCTGGAAGTGACAAAGCAACGACGTCACAAAAGGCCAAGACTGGACAGCTGGGCCCAGCCTTCAGGGCTGAACAATATGTAAAATGCCAATGGATTCAGTCTCTTTATGTCGCCCTGAATCCAAAGGTTGTCTAGACCAACCAGATGGTCGCATCCGTGTTCCTAGCGCTGAGAAGTCCTCTCTGCCGATCAAACTGAAAAATTCCAATTTTATGCATCTCATGAATATTCATTCGGGGGGCGTGATGAGACAATACCGTGACTGAGGATGGTCCGTCCTTGGACACACCCCCTTTTCATGAATATTCATAAGCTGTAATTTAGCATACCATAAACTCTTGACTACCAACCGAACCAACCATTTTGATTTGGAAAGGAGAGAGAGCACAGGCCCTGGAAACTCGACACGGCTAAGGCAGAATCAGCGTGCTGCGCTGATAAAAACTAACCACACCGGAGACCACCCCGGTTCTCCCTCATACGCTCTAATGAGTTGACGGTATCAGTCTCATCCAATAGCTGATAAATGGGCAGCTGATTAAAAAAAAAAAAATAATAATTTTAAAACCTGATCCGCAATGCAGAACTGTACGCCTGAGGAAACCATGGCACCATATAATACCATTCAGCGGGTTCTCATACGCTCTGCGTGCAAACATGCCAGAATATTTTTATTAAAATCAAAAAAGAAAGACGTCATAGCCGACAGAAAGCCCAAAGTAAGAGGAGCAGGCACATCAAAAGCCTCGAGGCTTTGAAAGAGCCGGTCGTAGCTGCACCTTTGATGTGGCTTGCAGGGCAAAAAACCAAACCAAAGATGGAGCGCAGCTAAAGCTAAAGCTCGCCCCTGTTTTTAAACAGGTAATCGAAAGCCCTGCTTGGACACGGTGAAGGGCTTCAGAAACACCGCACATTCAATTGGTGACTTTAATCAGCAGCCAATGTATTCATCCGTACAGGCAAACAACCGACACAAAGGTCCATGATTGTACAATGGCATTGGCATGGGAGAAGTTCAAAGGTGGCTCAAGTCTAATTATCCCCAAGAGCATTTTCAATAGATATATGTTAAGAAACAGCTTTCATTTCTTCAGAACATGAATTTACTTCTCCATACTGACCACAACAGTCAAGGCCAGGTGGAACAGGGTCGTATTAAAACAGTGAAAGACTTTGAGACCTCATGAAGTGCCCTTTGGCCCTTCTGTTGAATGCCAAAATTCCGTGAACCACTGAAGGAGTGACTTCCTGTCCGCTCCCACGCTAATCTTAAAAAGACAGATCCAACGGAGAGATGGAATCAGAAAAAATACGTAAAGGTACATAAAGAGAAACTGAAGAAACACACAAGGGCAAATAGAGAGATGGGCACCAGGCAGGTAAATGTGTTCTAATGTAGAGAGAACGGACATGTGAACAAACAGACTGTATGAAAGGCGTGTGATGAACGGACGGACGGACGGACGCGCCCCCTCACCTCTCCAGCTCGTTGATCTTCTTGTCCTTGTCGTTCTTCTCGTTCTCCATCTCGCGCAGGATCTCCAGCAGGCGGTCCACCTCGGCCTGGGCCTTCCCGGCGTCCTCCCGGTGCCGGGCCGCCTCCCGCTCCAGCGACGCGATGCGCTCCGACAGCTCCGTGTTGGCCTGCGCCTCCACCGCCGCGTTCTGGGCCTGCGGGGTCAGGGGTCAGGGGTCAGGGGTCAGGGGTCAGGGGTCACGGGACAAACCCTCAGGCCCAGGGATTATTTTTCATTTTACTCTGAAAAGAATCGTCTTTGTTCAACGGAAACGTGATCTTTAAAAGAATGACCGAAGATGAATGTTTCTTTGAATCGCTGATGGTCCCATCTTGGGCGATCGACCGGTGAGGAAGCACACAGGTACATCTCTCCACATGAAACGAGCTCTTACCCAAGGCGAGAGACAGGCACTTGACTCAAGTCCCCACAATGCAGGCAAGCACTGGAGTCATTAAATGAACATCTTGCCTTGCTTCATTGACCACTAGTGCTCAATTTAATAACGTCTGAGAGGTGGAATAAACTGCTAATGGGCAGGTCCTTTACACGCACACACACACACATACATACATACACACACACACACCTTGTTCTCTCAGTTTTTCACCATTTACCAGCATGTAACCAAGCTTGGTCTATTAGACTTCATTACGACGGCACCACACCTGTCTGTTCCTGTGGAAGGCCTAGCGTTTTCCACCAGCCGAACACAGCAAGCCTCAGACCGGCATATTCGCTGTGTTGTTCGGGGGCCACATTAAGAGGCGAGAGGAAAGTTGGGACACGTCACTTCACAGCACAACCTTCAGCCCTTCTTCTGAATGACTTTCTGCATAAAACCGTGCGGGCCTTCTCCCAAATGTAACAGCAATAAATCGTCTTACACTATTAGCAGGGCTAAATGAGGGGCCGGGTCCCCTCTAATGACAGCTAAGTACCTGTCGGTGCGGAGGGAGGAGGGAGGGGGGGGCCGGGGTGACCTCAACTGACACCCTTCAGAGGGCCAAAAAAACAGAAAACACCCCCCAAAACCCCCCGCTGCAGCACAATAACCCGATTCTCCCGCCCGGTCCAACCCAGCCCGGTCCAGGACTCAGCGGGACCTGCATTCCTTCCTCCCTGACGACCCGCCCCGCACCCCGCACCCCACACCCCACACCCCGCCCTGCGGCCTGAGCTACCCCCGTGACCTCACGGCAGGGCGGAGGTGAGGCAGCGGGCTTCCGGAAAAAGAACACGTCCCGACAGAAAAGCCTCCGCGTAGCCGTGACATTGGCGTGTGATCTCCGCACGGGCACGCTAGACCAGGCTTATTACCGTCTCGGGGTATTAGTTCCAGTTGAACTCATCGGAGTCCGAGACAGGAAGTGTGGACTGCTGGGCCTCGTTATCCTGCTGCTTTAAATGGACAGTAGTTCAGCCAACCCCCCCCCTCCCTTCCACTGCAATTATCAGGATCCGGATCTGACACTGCTCTCCAGTCGCTCTGCAGCCGGCGAGCTCCCACAATCCCGCAGGTGCTGCGGCTGCCCTGGGTGACTGACAGGGTGGGCGGGGGTCCAGTGTGGGGGGGCCAGGGCTGTCCACGCAAGGCCGGTCCCTCCTGTGTCAGATGGGTGGCCGCAGAGCCAGGTATTCACGCCACGCCTACCGCCCCCCCCCCTCCCCGAACGCCTCCCCTGCTCCCACTACATTTAATAAATAATTACATTTTATTAGAGATATTATTTATGTGGACGTTCGGGCCCTTTAATTTGCTCTTTAATGTCTGGGACTGGAACTGCGAGCGTTTCCATGCCGACCGCCAAGAGCCCACTTCCAACGCAGGGAGCGCAAACAGTGTTATGTCATACTGTGAGAGTGACTGAGTGCGTGAGCGGAGGAGACAGGCAGGAGGACAGGAGGGTGTGTGTGTGTGCGTATGAGTGTGAGTGTAAGAGTATGTGTGTTTGAGTGTGTGTGTGTGCGTGTGCGTGTCTGTGCGTGTGTCTGTGTGTGTGTGCGTGTGTGTGCGTGTGCGTGCGTGTTTGAGGTTTACAATGAGCATGAGAGCATGTACAATAATATTGTTTATTAATAAAATAAGGCCCAGCTCATGCAAGGTGTGTGTCTCTGTGTATGAGTGTGAGCATGAGAGTACGTGTGTTTGAGTGTGTGTGTGT